>NC_083590.1:5246978-5553407 GCF_027579695.1 Neoarius graeffei
ATGAAGATCTGTGTCTCCCTCCGAACGTGTGTCTCCTCAGTTATTACAAAACTCTGTTTATAAGATAAGTACCAACGCTCGGTTACATTATCTCTGTGAGCTAATTCATTTGTACTGTCCCTCCTGCTCCCTCAGATCTTCTGTCTGTGGACTTCTGACTGTCCCACGTTTTAAACTGGCATCTATGGGTGGCAGATCATTCAGTGTTGCTGCTACTAAACTTTGGAACTCGTTACCACAATCACTTCGTGAATGTTCCACTCTCTCTTCCTTCAAAGCTAACTTGAAAACTTTTCTCTTTACTTCACACTACTCTTCCGAGTGTGGCTTTTTTTTTTTTGGTAACTCCTGTGTAAAGCGTCCTTGGGTTTGTGAAAGGCGCTATATAAATTTAACTTTATTATTATTATTATTATTCTGCAAAGTGAATCATGCATCATGACATCTGACTCCTCCTCAAAACAAAGTTCACCTGTGTCTATTGAAAATCGTGTTTTCCTGAACTGGTTCCTGAATAAAATGAATCCTACCAAGCGTCAGAGACATGGACTGTATCCTCACTCTGCGCTAAGAGAGCAGGGAACCAGTCTAAAGTAGCTCATCTTGTTTCACGGGAAATGTGTTTGTTTTATTCATCAACATGACAATATATAAAAGTACAAAAAATATGTCGCAATTATACCAATTGGCTCAGAGCGATGAGGGTCAAGGACATCGTGTGCCAGCAGCGCGGTTGAAGTGGGCAGGTGTCAAACTTGAAACTTTTATATCACGATTGGAGTTAATAATAAACGATATCACTGAATAATGTTCCTTACCTCTAACCAGTATATATATTACCATTTTTATTGTTTTTGATGGTTTCATATATTTCGTAATAATATTTTTATTTTCTAAATATTTATCAACAAACCGCCATTGTGGCACGGGAGCCTGTGATTGGTGGACAGCTGACAAAGGGTGTCTCCCATTGGTTGTAAATTGTGGCATAAAAATCATAAACACATACGGGACCCGCTGATTGGCTGTTCACATACTGAAGCCGAGCGGAGATGTCCAGCATCTGTTGCTGTTGTCCGAAGAAAACTACAGCTAAAAAAGTTCTACTACTGGATTACTTGGACAATCTTAGTCAGAAAGAAGCGCAGGATAGATATACATGGAAATGATAGATATACATGTTAATGCACTGTGTAGACGATGGAGAAACAAGTTTATTGCCCCTGTGTAGTGCACTATAAGTCTAGTAGAGACCCATCTGAGATTCAGTCTCTCTCTCTCTCTCTCTCTCTGATTAAAGTTCATGGTCTCTCTGCTGTTCTCTGTTCAGCTTCAGCTGCTGATGGTTTAATATCACACACAACAGAGGAGAGAAACTCAATATAACACTCAGTATTATCATTATTAATGACACTGTTAATGAGAATAAACAGGTGATATTAAATCCTCATGACATTCTGAATAATAAAATTAATTTTACACTCATCATCTTTAAAGTCAGTATTAAACCAAGATGGAAATCTGTTGATGAAGTGTGTGTCATTGTGTCTCTGCAGGTTGTATGGTTGTGGTGTCTCAGATGAAGGCTGTGCTGCTCTGAGTTCAGCTCTGAGATCAAACCCTTCACACCTGAGACACCTGGCTCTGTCCTCTAATAAACTCGGAGACTCAGGAGTGAAGCGTCTCTGTGCTGGACTGGAGAATCCTCACTGTAAACTGGAGATACTGGGGTAAGATCATCTCTCTGAGAGTCACATGACCTGCTCCTCAGTAAGACCCATTCTCTAATAGTGAGACTGAAGCAGAGGTTTTAGCTTCATCATCAGTGTCCTGAGGAGGAAGATTGTTTCTGTTCACTGCACACTGATGATTTGTCACAGAGTCTTTGGGTCAGATGGACGTATGTGAGAAGCTGCAGCACAAAACGGGACTTGATCCGACTGCGATGTGTCTGAACTCACTGTGAAATTTACTACAACACTGTAACGAATCCCACAAACTGCACCTGAGACTCAAACTAACTGCCCTCTGTGTGAGCAGCAGTGACATGGTGGAAATGATCTCAGGAATATAGAATTTGAAACGAAAATGAGTTGTTAATGCCAGAGGACCACGGGCGATTGCTCTAAGACAACGAGGGAGGCTCAGCCTCCTCTAAAAATGACGAACATCGTGTAGGATGAATTGTGCTAGGCTTATGTTATAGCCGACCTTATAACGTTGCTATTTCAGATCCAGAATCATTGAAATATATGTGCTCAACTCACTACAGTGCGAAATCATTCCGTTATAACTTTCCCCAGTTCGCCTAATGTGTGCGTGAGTTTTTCTCCCTCGTGACAGCGCGATGCAGCCCAGCCTCAGTGGACTTCAATGGCATTTGGGAACTCTGCGCTTTTCAATCTCAAAATGCAAGACGGTTATTGGCCAAATACTGTGAAAATGCCCTCCTACAGATTCCGAGCCTCACAGTGGGAGGGACATGGCAGTTTCCGCGAGGAGACTGGTGATTGGTGAAAGCGGCCAGATATTTTCTTTGATTGACAGCTCGTTTCAAATATAGACAGGCAGCAGTGAATCTCAGTTCAGTCCCATGCGGATTCGCAAGTGCTGTGGTGTATTGTAAGAGATCAGCTTACATTTCGATTTCATTCATTACATATGGTTTCTACCAGCTTTTTTAATTTGTATATATTTTCATTGTAAATAAAGTGTAAATATAGTGTTGTCAAGTTTGCTATCTTAGTTCCAGAAATGTCGTTTATTTGAGTGACTGAACTTGAACTTGAGGGGGCTAGTCAGCTAGCAAGAAAGCTGCGCACGGATGCCAAGCATTGCTGATTTAATTTTGGCGAAACCATTTGCCAGGCTTCCTTTCGAGGAAAAAATTAAAATTAAAGAGCAGGGTAGACCAACGCCTCAAATTGACTTGGTGAAAAAGGTAGGGAATAATACCTTTCAGCTCTCCTGGTACGAGAAAGTGAATTGGCTAACAGCAAGTGACCCACATCAACAACAGTAAATAGGCTACTTTAGTAATATGTCATGGATGGACCAAAAATATAGAATCTATTTAAAATGTTTATGCTGAGTATATTATATTGGACCTGGCGACTTGTCCAGGGTGTACCCCGCCTTTCGCCCGTAGTCAGCTGGGATAGGCTCCAGCTTGCCTGCGACCCTGTAGAAGGATAAAGCGGCTAGAGATAATGAGATGAGATGAGATATTATATTGGAATATATATTTTTCTGGATATGAATTAAACACAGCTACAATTTGGAAAACATTTTTAAACAAAAACACAGCCGAGAACATTTCACACTACAGACCTGGATTAAAAGTGAAGGGTTATCAAAATTGTCAATAAAACATTTCTCAGTCAAAATAAGTAAAATATAGGGAAAGTGTCATTGAATGAAATGTGTGGCCCCCAGCTCTATGTTTGGCTCCCCAAGGTCAGTGCTTGTGCCGATTCCAGAAGACTCTGCTGTTACTGCTGAGGTTCCTGACAAAGAGCTGCTTTCAATAATGATCAATTTTTAAACAACATGCCACAATTTTAAAATATAAAATATTAAAATATACCCCCCCCCCCCCCCCAACACCACCATCATGTATATTGGACAGTAGGCTAATGGGCCAAAAGAACCTGTTATTTCACAGTTTGTGACCCTGCCAACAATCAGCCAGATCAGAGGCAAGAGTATGGGCAAAATTGATGTGTTTTTTCTTTTAAAGTCTGGAAATATTGTAACCGACCAGCCTCCCCTGTTTGAAAGACTACCAGCCGCCACTGCAGAGAACTGATGCAGGAACAAAAATAAAGAGAGAAAAAAAATTACATATAAATAAAAATTAAAAAGGAGCAGAAAAGAACTTCCAATAAATTCAAAACCATGGCAACAATACAGTTATTATTAGTTGTTAATAATAATAATAATAATAATAATAATAATAAATGTTAAAACAGTCAGTAATGTTTGAGTCCATCTCTGTCAGTGGTGATCGCTTTAAGACGCCACTGGAAGTCCAGCTTCCCCGAACATTTCATTCAAATGCAGCAATGAAACGTTTCCCAAAGTGTCGATTTTATTCCTCCGTCTTGGTGTAATTCAGTATCTGAGTGAATCAGATTGATGAAGGATCTCACTGCAGCGTGGCGCTGTTTGTTCATTAAACTCACACTGTTTCGTGGTGAACAGTGCAGTCTGTGTGAAAAGCCCCTGACACACACACACACAGCTAACAGACCCCCACTGGAGCCTCGGCATCTATTATGGCCCTTTTCCACTACCCTTTTTCAGCTCACTTCAGCTCGCTTCAGCTCACTTCAGCCCGACACGGCTCGCGTTTCGACTACCAAAAACCAGCACGACTCAGCTCGTTTCAGCCCTGCTTAGCCCCTAAAACTCGCACCGTTTTGGAGTGGGGCTGAAGCGAGCCAAACCGTGCCGACTGAGGTTGGGGGCGTGAGCAGACACTCCCCTGTACACTGATCGGTGAGGAGGCGTGTCCTCACATGCCCACACACGCCCCGCGAGCGCGCTGGGATCTGTAAACACCGCAAACCCGGAAGGAGAATAATTATGAATTACGAGAATTTCTGAAGCCTTATGCACCTCGCCTCATCTATACGCTCTTGCCAGTATCTGTTGGCGTTGTCGGTGACAACAAGCCACAGCACCAAGACCAGCAACACTAACGACTCCATGTCCTCCATGTTTATTGTTTACTATCCGGGTCGTGAGACTACCGCTTAAAAGATCACTGAATCAGTGACATACAGAGCATCGTGGACGAGTTCGCGGAGCGCAAGGCTCGTCGTATGCCCTTCAAATAATGCGCGCAGTAGGCTATTGATGTTTTATTATGAGCCATGTACAGTATGTCGCCTAATGTTTTTTTGTTTCTGAGTTACATGTTCGTTTGAAGGACTTAATGTACAAAATAACATAGTTGCACCCCATAGTGTTGAAACTGGTAAACACAGTGCATTCAGTGAGGTTTGCACCGCCCTCCTTTTATTTCTGACTCTTCCTGTCACCGTTGCAACCTCTGAGCGCTCATTCGTATGCCCTTCAAATAATGTGCACAGTATAGGCTATTGATGTTTTATTATGAGCCATGTACAGTATCCTAATGTTTTTTGTTTCTGAGTTACATGTTCGTTTGAAGAATTTGATGTACTAAATAACATAGTTGCACCCGGTAGTGTTGAAATTGGTAAACACCGCAGTTGCGGACATTTTGTAGCCTAAAATGATGTTATGATAAGCTTTAATAAAGGGCCCGGTCATTTGCCCCACCCCCGGCCCGGCTCTGACTTGTTCCGCCACTGTCACTGATGTCACTGTTTGCGCTGCTTAACGACATCACGTGACGTCCACCCACTTTCGCTAACTCCACCCAATGTGTCCACCCACTTCCAGCCAGCACGGTTCAGCACGGTTGTAGTGGAAATGCAACTCCAACAGCCCCGCTCAGCTCGACTCGGCACGGCACGGCTCAGCCGCGTTTGTAGTGGAAAAGCGGCATTAGTGTCTGTTAGGGCTTTGTGTACTCGCTGTTTTAATGGGCAGAAAGACGAAAGCTCATTGGACAACAGGCTTTAAACGTGTCGTTTTGAGCCCCGCCCAGACGCACGGCTTCACTGGGAGGGAATGGAGTGTGGGCGGGTCCGTTTTACACAGGAAAAAAACACATCTCTGTGGTTATTGGACAGTGTGCTTTTCCTTTGTCCCGCCTGGACACACGGCTTCTCCTTATTATGATTGGTAGATCTCTCAAAGGGGCGGAACCTCATAACCAACTGCCAATCAGTAAATCAGGAATGAACATGATTGACATCTCAAACTTGAACATATTGGAGTCTGCAGTGGTGGAATAATTTGTAAATACTGCAAATAAATTGTACGTATAAAGTTCTGTTTGATTATTTGTATTTATTTCTGAAATTTGTTTCTGATTACAATGAGCGAGCGGTCACTTCCTCCTTCAGCAAGCAGCTTACACACACACACACACACACACACACACACACACCTCTAATTTAAAGACACACAAAGTAAATCTTGATGTTCATAAACTGAGGCAGTGAAGTGTGTGTCATTGTGTCTCTGCAGGTTGGGTGGTTGTAGTGTCTCAGATGAAGGCTGTGCTGCTCTCGCTTCAGCTCTGAGATCAAACCCCTCACACCTGAGATACCTGAATCTGTCCGGAAATGAAATAAGCGACTCAGGAGAGAAGCTGCTCTCTGCTCTTAAGAATGATGAACATTACAAACTACAGACACTGAGGTGAGTCATCACCTTTTTTAGATAAATGTCAAAAAAAAGAATAATCATTTCAGCTTATTGTTATTTTTCTTTAATGTCAGTAAATATCACATGACCAGGCCATGGAATGAAACCAGTGTGAGAAATGTTCACCCTGCTGTCTCTGACTTCATCCTGCTGCTTTTGTCTGAATAAGATGATCTCGGCTTTTCCCTGTTTCTGATCAGCAGCACACTTTCTTCTCAACTCTCCTCAAAACTCAGTAAAATGATCATCTTTAATGCCACACGGCCACAAATATGTGATTTAAGGAGCCACTTGACTCACTCTGACACTCCTTCCTGCTCTCCACCTCCACACCGTGTCTTCTGTCGTTCCTGTAAACTTCACCTCGGCTTCTTCTTAAAGTCTGCACTTAATGACATGTCTGCACATGTAGAACAAGAGATCAAACCCACCGCAGTGTGAGTTACTGTTTAAAAAGCTCCAAAGCCTGGGATTGGATAAGAGCAGTGATGGGAAACGTCTGCTCACTTTCCTGTTAGATCTTGTGGAAGTTCCCGTTTGTTGTAGCTCAATGTTAGAACACAGATATTATATAAGACTGAATAAATGTTGAATTAAATTATAAACAGGAGATGATTCCATGCTGTTGGTCATGAAGTACCACAGTCCAGTGTGTGGGGATTAATCCAGATGTTTTTCTTTTATTTTCAGTGTGTGATGAACATCTGTGTGTGTGATGAAGACTCTGGTGTTCCTGCATTTCCATGTTGAGGAACAGACAACACATTCATAAACACATCAGTCGTTTAGTTCTAACAAATGAAAGAGACTCGGAGACGTGGTCAGTGTGTGTTCATGGTGCACAGTGAATCAGACTGCACACAATTCTACACTGAATGTGGAACAACTTGTGATCTGCATGAAACTGCCTGGACCTCAGTCCCTTAAAAACCCTGAAAGAGCAGGTGGAAAAGCACAGGGACTCGATCTGAACCCAGTCAGTGGGAGAGGGAGCTGAAATGGACAGGAACAGTTTCAGGACATTGGTGGGATTCTCACCTGACAGGATCGGCATTTGGGGAGTTAATCTGAGGCCCCGAGGAGACTCACTACAAGGCACATTTATCACTTTGTCCTTTGGTTGGTGTTTAATGTAGTTTAGATCTTTTTGTAACAGGATCAGACCAAATCTGTTCATTTACTCTGATATCAGACGATCGAACCTGATATGGGATCAGTGCCATCCCTTTTACTGAAGTATACACTACTTCCAATATATTGTATAATTGTATCAGTCATATACAATTTGAAGAACTGAATATATCCAGTGTAATTATTTGTGTTGTATCAAATTAGTTTATTGATTTAAAATGAAATTTTTTCACACACACAAAACAATTAACAGTTCCTGAAAATAAGTTCATTGTCCAGCAACAAAATATATAAAAACTGATTTGGGTGCCGTGTTTATTTCTCGGTATTTCAGGTGTAATGGTGTTTTAAAACATATTCATTTAATTTTATATACAGTACAGTGAGATACAGGGGCGCCGCCAGTAATTTTGGGCCCCCCAACTTTGCCCACCCTCGTCACAACTGCACTATTGTCATTATTTGACTTTTGATGGCTGCTGCATCATGGCCTGATGAGGGGTTAGTTAATGCATGAAAAAGTTTGATGCATTCAAGTTTGATGCATTTAAATGAACTCCATACTCAGTAGCCTTACAAATGTTACCCATAAAAGACAGGAAACATCTTATTATAAATTTATTTCAAAGTGACACAGAGTGACATTTCAATTTGATCAATTACGTACGTATTTCTTCATATGTTGTAACTGCTATCCCTCTTTTATGTGTGCTGCGCTTTCTCCAGCTCCTCAATTTGAAACCAATGGTTTAGAACGCGTGAACATTCCACACACGTAACCATGTCAAAACACTTGACTGGTGTCTGTTATTAGCAACACTTTAATCTAGCAAACTGTATATGGCGCTCGCTCATTAAAAACTTCAATCCTAAAGCATTATGGGTTGTATTGCTGCTTATCTCCTCCTCCAAAGGGGGGGTTCAGTGGTTTGGTAGGGCGGAGGTCCCCATGAGGCTGAATCTGTGCATATTTAGGGCACCCCATTAGTTATGAAACTGGTTATTAGCACTAGTTATTAGCACCAGCATAACGTAATATTTCATCTTGTTTATCACGCAAGTCAGTTCAGTTATTAAAATGGAAAAAATGTCACTGTACAAACTGTAAAAGTGTTCTCTTGATAGGCTAATCCAACCACGTTCATACTGTTCATTTACCATTCGCTAATATTTTGAACACACACGTGAGCGATAGCTACCTTTCTTTGGGAAAAACCGAGTGACCAGTTGCCTGCCTCTCCGGTCCCTCTCAGCTTTCAGCTGCCTTTCTTTACGTTTTTGACAGCCACTCTTCATATTTAGCGATCATAGACTGTACGCACTCCACTGCTGGCTGGCTGGCTGCTGCACCGCGACACAGCAGCAAGTAGCGTTGCACTGATCAGCACACAGATTTAACGCATCGCGCTTCTACCAGAACTGGACCGTACCATTTCGCAAAAGGGGGAGGGTTAAATGACAATATGTTGAAGAACTCAAGAAATAGACAACCTTGTTCAATTAGCTCATTTTACCAGATGGAATATTGCATTGTTGTTATTTCAAAAGTCTTATTAAAATCATTAAAAGCATATTATCAGCCCCTTGAAGGGCCTCATGGCAGTGCTAGGCCCCTAGAATTGTTCTAACCTTTCCCCCCCTGGGGGCACCCATGGTGAGATAATGTGAGGGCTTTGTGTGAATTAATAGAAATTCAGTCCTAAAGTTGTCAGGGTGATTGTAGTCCGAAACAATCTGAGTAAAATCGTTTGTATTAAGTGTCCTGAGCCATCTTCTAAGTGTATGTTTGTGCTGTCTTTATTTGGGGCCGTCCTCCACAGGAGCCAAGTCATGAGAACCTCAGCTAGAAGTAGAGCATCAGAATGGATCAGTCAGGTCTGGAGAGCAGGAGACGCCAACATCACTCGCATCTCAGGAGTGACATGTAACTTGAGAGAAACAGAAACACAGATTGTTCGGTCTGTGCATCATCATGTCATGGTTAAAAACAGTGTATATTGTGCGCTGAGTGCAAGCAGGGATTCCAGCATGGCTAACTGTGGTAGTATAACTAAAACGGAGAGCCAGAAGGAAACACAGACATGACGGAGCCCTGGGACACAAAGCAGCCAGTCACTCCACCATCACGTGTGTGTGTGTGTGTGTGTGTACACATATACTGCATGAGGTCTTGGCTGTTCCTGCCAGGTTATGTGCCAGAGCCAATCAGAGCAGCTCCAGTTTTGTGGACTTGACATCATCATCCTAAAACACACACAGCCATGGGCGTAGCGGACACGGGGTACGTGGGGGACATGTCCCCCGCACTTCCCGTATTTGTGCCCTCTGTCCCCCGCACTTTTTACAGCCATTACAGCCACTCAATTCATGTTTAACACGTGGAAACGCGTTTTTCCGAGCCGCCTCTAAACGCATCATGAGCAGGCGGAGCTGAGGCGGCAAACAAACCCCGCTGTGGTGATCAGAGACGCTTTAGAAAATATTGTATGAGTATCTTTGGTGTGATTCAGATCTGGGCAGCGCTTCTGTATGTTCAGCAAACCAGCCAAGAGGCTAAAGACTTTACACAGTTTTTTCCAAACAAACCGTGTAAGTTGAGTAATGCTGTTGAATGGAGATAATGTTGAGCTAAAAGATGACAAATAGATGTCAGTTTAGTTAGTTAAGCTAGCTAGCTAACTTAGAGGCGGTAGTAACTAGTTACATTTACTTGAGTAACTTTTTGGATAAATTGTACTCTTAAGAGTTGTTTTGTTGCAAAATACGTTTTACTTTTACTTGAGTAATATTATTCTAAAGTAACAATACTCTTACTTGAGTAACGTTACTATTTTGGCTACTCTAAGATTACTCACTTCTGGGTAGAAAATAAGAATATAAATGTATTTGTGTTCCTTTGACTTATTTTTGTAAAGATTTAATTTATTTTTGTGGTAGTTAAAGTTTAACGTACATGAATTTGTTGATTATTATTACTGTATTCCTAATTCTATTTCAAAATGTTGCTTTCCACATATTTTTTAATCTTTATTGCTACAACAGAAAGAGCAGAGTGAGAGAGGAGACAGTGGACCAGAGGCCAACAGGGATGATTATGCAGGGTTACAGGTGAGAAGAGAATATAACTAGCTATGTCACTACTACTATTCTTAATTCTATTTATAAATTTTACTTTATAGGATTTATAGATTTTGACAGTATATCATTTTAAAGAACTAAAGTCGGTTCCCTGGTGCTGTGCTGTTTGTGGTTATGTGGTTCTTTAGCTGCTAAGGAGAGGTGCAACTGAATGCGAGAGGATGATAAATCACTCAATAGACCTCTGAACAATTTGTCCCCCTCACTTCTAAAAATGATGGCTACGCCCCTGCACACAGCGTTTCATAGACCGTATACTACAGATCTTATTCAGGTCTGGATTCTGACTGGTCAGAAGGGGTTGATTAATTTTCTATAACAGCAGCTCTAAACCTGTGCTAGATGATGGAGTTTGAGCTCAGTTTTTTCAGAGGTCAGCACTTCCAGACAGAACACGAAATCATGGGTCTCATCCACCAAAAAGTTCTCCTACACACCAGGGATTACTACCGATCAATTCTATACAAATATCATGACAATCTCACCCTTTAAAGCTGCAGTCAGTAGGATTGAGAAGACAGTGGACTTGGCTTGAAAATTTGAACGAGGGCCACTTCCAGGTCTCTCCCCCTCCCTCTAATTTGCTTTGTATAAATGAAGTTGTCTGTAAATGAAAATAGGCACAGTTGCTTAGAAGGATGAACCATCTCGGTTTCACGGTGGTCCTTAAAAAACACACACACCAAAAAAAAAAATCCATAAAACAAAATCAACATGAATACACACAGACAAAAGCTCTCCTGGTCCTAGCCACTCCCACTGACTTCCCAGTGATACCAGAACACATCCAGTAAATGTCCACACACCCATACACAGCAATAAACATGCATTAACATGCATCTGCACATTAGAGATCAATTATTACCAAATCTCAGGTGTAATTAGAATCAAGAGGAAGTTACTTGCAAATAAGTAAAAAGAGATGCCTTAAAGCGATGAACCAAAGTAACAGATCGAAGTGAAGGGGGCAGGTTAGTCCAGTCTGATGGAGATTTCAGTTTAAAGGCACTTCACCCAATTTCTTTAGACATTTTTGGAACAAAGAAAAAGATGCTCATGCCGATATGCCTTAGTCAATATGAAGACCTTTATTGAATTAAAAAAATGTTTAGATAAGCGGGATAGTAAAAAAAAATACATTTAGAAATAAGTTGCCAAATAATTTGCAACCAGCTTCACCAATAAAGTGGTGTTAACCAATTTGGCGTCTCATACATGTAACAATGATGGGTTCGAACAGGATTCCTCAAAACAAATCTCCAGAGACTACAACTTCAAATTTAAAAAAAATTGGGACAGTATAGAAAATGCAAATTTAAAAAAGAAGTAATTTCTTAATGTACTTTGACTTGTATTTCATTGCAGACAGAATGAACCTGAGATATTTCATGGTTTGTTGGTCAACTTTATTTCATTTGTTAATATACATCCATTCCTGCATTTCAGACCTGCAACACATTCCAAAAAAAGCTGTGGCAGGGGCAATTCAGGGCTCGTAACGAGGTAACACAATTAAATAATTATGTGATTTGAAACCGGTGATGACAACAGGTGACTGTAATCATGATTTGGTACAAAATCAGTATCCATGAAAGGCCAACTCTTTTATGAGCCGAAATGGGCCGAGGATCTCCAGTTTGTCAACAAATGTGTGTGTCAAGGATAAGGGCTGAAGCCTAAGCTGAACACCCATGGTCTCCAATCCTTCAGATGGTACTGAATCAAGAACTGTCATTCATCTATAGCGGATAGAACCACATGGGCTCAGGATTACTCTGGCAAATCTTTGTCAAGCTCTACAATTATATCCACAGAGTTACATCTACAACTGCAAGGTTAAACTTTACTGTGTAAAAAGAAAGTCATGTTAATTGTGTCCAGAAGCGTCATTGACTTCTCTGGGCTTGGAAGCATCTGTGATGGATCATCACACAGCAGAAACATGTATTGTGGTCAGATGAATCAGTATTTCAGGTCTTTTTTGTAAGAAATGGACGCCATGTGCTCTGGACCAAAGACGAAAAGGATCATCTAGGCTGCTACCAGCAACAAGTCCAAAAGCCAGGGTATGTCATGGTATGGCATTGGGTCAGTGCCCTTGGCAAAGGTAGCTTACACTTCTGTGATGGAGCATTAATGCAGAAAAGTCCACTGAAATTTTGGAGCAACATCTGCTGCCTTGAAGACAACATCTTTACCAGGGAGACTTCAACAGGACAATGCAAAACCACATTCTGCTCACATTACAAAGGTGTGTGTGTGTGTGTGTGTGGCAGTGGGGGTGTGGCCTAGCATCAGTTTGTGAATGGAGGGCGTGGCCAGGAAAGGTGAGTGACAAAGTCAATGCACCTGTGGTCAATTAATGTTGTGTTTGTTGCAGTGACGGTGGAGGATAGAAAAGGAGGGAGAGAGCAGAGATTTCCCAGACCAGAACACAACTCTGTATGTGCATGCATGTGTGTTTGTGGCTGTACATGTCTAAAACAAATGTTAAAGCTGAAAAGCATCAAAAAAAATGCGTGAACGTCGTCTCTCGCCTGCTGTACTTCTATACTCCACCCACATCAGGGACGTATTACAGCATGGCTCAGTGGCGTGCACAGATAGACACGAGGTGGTGCTCAAGCACCTGCCCCTCTGCCCAAAAAAGTGCCCTTTTGATTTTTTTTTTACAGTTTACTGAGGCCAATGTTGACATGATCTTTTAGAAAAGCCGCGGCATTAAAAGCGTGTGTGAAAATAATGTCCCGATGTGTGCCCCCTCCGCGCACACATGTGTGTGTCACCTCTATCTCTCTTGCTCTGTCACGTGAACAAGCGTGCAGTGCATTCAATGTGAGGTTGCAGCAGCATAGTGTCCTGGAAGCCACGGCCTTGTCGTAGCGCAGACAACACATCGGGCAGTCAGTCAGCTCTTCCCCTGCCCCACCAGCCAGGTAACACATGAATCGAGTGGAAATGTATTGTTCGCCCTCTAAGCCCAAGCTGTAATTATTTTGTCGTGAAGTAGCCCGTCGCATACAGAAACAACTGCACATAAGTATTATATTTTTTGCTAGACCATTTTCAGATTTAGGAAAAAAAATTAATTTTGTTCAACTAGAGATTCCTGGCAAAGTCAAAAAGCCTTGATGTAATAAGTTAACATTAAGTGGTTGTTTTACACCTTTAAAAACTAAAACGGGTCAGTGGCGACCCGAACACAAGAGGAGGGTTAAATCTCAGACTTTTATAATAAGGTGTTCCACATGTGCAAAAAAAAAAAAAAAGTGCCCTTTTTTCCCCCCAGAGCACTTGCCCCCCCAAAATGTCTGTGCACGCCCCTGGCATGGCTGTAGGAGAGGGCGCCTGTCCCCTCTTCCCCCAGTAGAGAATGTGTGGAGAATTGTGAAATTAAAAATATGACGATAATGACCCTGTACTGTTGCATACCTTAAGACCTGTTTACAGGAAGAATGGGACAAAACACCTGAAATGACAGGTGGCACCAGGCGACACAGTGGTGTCGTGGCTAGTACTGTCGCCTCACAGCAAGAAAGTTCTGGGTAGGGCTGGGCAGTATGACCCAAAATTCATATCATGGTATAAATTGAATCTCTTCACGGTAATGATATCTATCTCACGGTATAAATGCTGCGGTGTAAAGCTTATAATGGAAGTGTTTCTGAATGGGTTTTTTAGTCCCTTAGCAAAGCTAAATTGATTTAAAACAAAAAACCCAAAGATATGTAATTTGAGCATTTATTGTGCAGAAGAACAGAAGTAAGAATAGTGTCTCAGAAGTACAAAATTCTTACAAAAAAGTGGATATTGTAAACAGTACTTCAAGTAAGAGAGGTTTTCTATCAGGCAAATGGCAAAAACAGTGAAAAGGTTCTGTAATCCAAAATAGTGTAGAAGACACCAAACATTAAATTGTCCACATCTTAAAGAACACAAAGATATTCTAATAACACTACTTCAAGTACACAGACAGAACAGGCTTTTGTTCTCTTGTGCAAAAACTGTCACTGAACATTTGGTTTCATATTTCAAATTACAATCAAGCTGCAAACACAAATACTGAACTTTGGTTGCCAACAATAAGGTTTTCTTCTCTCATCCAAAATAGTGCAAAAGTTCTCATCTCATCAAAACCCTGCCACTTAAAAGTAGCCACCGCCAGCAATAATAAAAAAGTAGGTTCTCAATGTGCATACTCTTTACTCATTCACAAAAAAAATAAAAAATAAATAAATATAATAATAATAATAATAATAATAATAATAATAATAATAAATGTTAAAACAGTCAGTAATGTTTGAGTCCATCTCTGTCAGTGGTGATCGCTTTAAGACGCCACTGGAAGTCCAGCTTCCCCGAAAATTTCATTCAAATGCAGCAATGAAACGTTTCCCAAAGTGTCGATTTTATTCCTCCGTCTTGGTGTAATTCAGTATCTGAGTGAATCAGATTGATGAAGGATCTCACTGCAGTGTGGCGCTGTTTGTTCATTAAACTCACACTGTTTCGTGGTGAACAGTGCAGTCTGTGTGAAAAGCCCCTGACACACACACACACAGCTAACAGACCCCCACTGGAGCCGCGGCATCTATTAGTGTCTGTTAGGGCTTTGTGTACTCGCTGTTTTAATGGGCAGAAAGACGAAAGCTCATTGGACAACAGGCTTTAAACGTGTCGTTTTGAGCCCCGCCCAGACGCACGGCTTCACTGGGAGGGAATGGAGTGGGCGGGTCCGTTTTACACAGGAAAAAAACACGTTTCAAAACTGAATTTCTGTTAGCGGTTAGCAGTTTCGAAATGCTCTTTGTTGCGCATTTCTTGAATAACTCGGTGACTCTTTTGTGTTTCAGCTATTTTTAATTCCGTTTTGATTTCCAGGTCATCTTTGTCATTTTGTTTTTGTTTATTTTTTACAACATTCAAAGCCGGAGCCTTAGAAAGAAAGTCCGTAATCGCCCACGGGCATTACAGGAAAATTCTGCCTGCCAAGGAACCAATCAGAGAACACGATTTTATCAGAAGTAGCTCATGCCATATAATAACACAAAATAAACCCCTTCAGTCCTGCATCACCCTGTGAGAATTTACTTTCCTGATAATGACTGGCTTGCTGTACATTACAAGCCTCAACGCCAGGTATTGCCCGAATGCCCAATTTGCCCGACCAAGACGTTCGGGCAGAAATATTTTAGTGAGTTAGACCCGTTCGGGCGCACCTGTGGTCACCTTCTTTAAGCACAAAAATGATTTTCGAGCGAGTACATTACAGAAAACAAGGCGTATTAAGCAGCATCCTCGCCTCCCCTGTGATCATTTTGTTTTTTTTTTTCTTCCCGATTTGTAACGGCGATTCTGATTGGCTCACTTCAGGCGCACGTGCACATTTGTGCTTTTCATCACTACGAGTGGTCGCTGGGGCCCTCGATGTTTTCCCAGGTTGACTTCAGGACGTCCGCATATATATGTAAAAAAGCTCGTAGTAAGTACATTCAGTGAATGCTAAGACATGCTTTTGTGTCTCGAATAGTAAACCACACTATAAAGGTTGTTTAATTTCCTCCTAAATGCAATGGCAAACTGAATGATAAGATGGTACTGCAATACAGACTCCTGTTTTATAATGTTTTTAGTTTTATAATTCATCTTTGCGATATTGCTAGTCATTGTTATAGGCAAAACAAAGTGTGTTTTGTGTCCTAAACTCTATAATAAAAAGACGTATTATGTACTAGTACCATACGGAAGTCTTACATATATGATATTGATTTCTGTTTCATGTTTTCAGGGCTTGTCTTGTTCTTCTGTTGCAGAAATAAATGTTTAAATGTTGTTTTTTTTTTAAACATGTACTTTTGTCTAAATAACTCAATTATACCCCTAGAAAACGTATCCGTATTGCCTTGAACCACGTACTTGAAAACTTGCTGAAATACAGCAAAATTTTAGGGTAAAAGGAAATTCAAGGGGGGCAAAAAAATTTTTTGAGGCCATTTAAGGTGTCAAAAGTTAATATTGAGGTTTGCATTACACCTTATGTGTAGGTCTGTCTGTCTGTTTATAGAAAAATTGGTAACCTAAAGAAGGCCGTTGTAGAAATACAGCAGGTTGGCAAAAATGACCCAGTATGACTGCACTTTGTTTGTTAAATGGAGTGGCTTCTCTTATCACATTCAGCAGCTGAGGATGTTTGGTTTTTAATGTGTTTACTGGTTCTGCTTACATTGTGTAGGCTTTCATGCCACGAAGATTGCAGATTTATCCAGAGCAGACCAATGTGATGCAGCAGCACTGCTTAATCTCCTCCACTTCTGTGACCATTTCAGCTTCATCAACCAGAGGCTCATCACAGAGGTGAAACGCTGTTGCACATCGTATTACATACTCCCAAGCAATGCTTGAGACACTCGTCTAGTCACACAAATAAGAGTGAGCAAAGTCAGATTATATGTACTTTATTTCAAGAATAAGGAACCATGTTGAAGAAAAGGCCTCATTTGCTGTGATGCTGAGTTCAAAGAAAAAAAAAGAGAGAGAGAGATCCTAACTGACATATAATTGAAAGTCCAAAGCAAACGTCTGTGTACATGGTGCTCATTGTTTTTTTTTTCAAAACTTTACACCAAAAAAAGCTTTCGTTATTCTCTTCTGATTGTTTTTGATCATTTGAGGTCCATTTTAGGGCTACAATTAATTGCCGATTTTGAATGACCCTGAGGATGACAGGAGAACAGGATGGCTGAAGAAATCCGCAAGGTTTGCAGTTTGAAGCTAGTGTAAAATTTATTCCAGATGTCTCATCTCATTATCTCTAGCCGCTTTATCCTTCTACAGGGTCGCAGGCAAGCTGGAGCCTATCCCAGCTGACTATGGGCGAAAGGCGGGGTACACCCTGGACAAGTCGCCAGGTCATCACAGGGCTGACACATAGACACAGACAACCATTCACACTCACATTCACACCTACGGTCAATTTAGAGTCACCAGTTAACCTAACCTGCATGTCTTTGGACTGTGGGGGAAACCGGAGCACCCGGAGGAAACCCACGCGGACACGGGGAGAACATGCAAACTCCACACAGAAAGGCCCTCGCCGGCCCCGGGGCTCGAACCCAGGACCTTCTTGCTGTGAGGCGACAGCGCTAACCACTACACCACCGTGCCGCCTTATTCCAGACGTGAGAAGCTGTATTTAAAAACCATCTTTTCCAAGTCAGACCAAAGGGAGTTCATTTGTCTGTAGTCGAGACATGCAAACACAGTTCATCCATTTAGCTGACGTACACATTTCATCCCTCTGTTCCCCCCAGGTCATACGCTGTAGGAATGAGTTAATGCACTCGTGTGAGATGCAGGTCTCAAATGAGTGGATGACACATTTTCAGAAGAGCCTGGAACAGTTGTTACTAACTCTACGCCACGTCCCTGAAGTGGCTGCAGCAGGCCAGCAGATCCAGGAGGTATAAGACAAAACAACACAGCATAAATAAAAGTTTAAGATGGATCAGTATGAAAAGTCTACAGTCCAATCCAGTATCATATAGCAGGGGTTCCCAAACTTTTCCATGCCAAGGCCCCCCAAACAGCATTAGCTTCTGGCCGGGGACCCCCTTTGCAAACCCATAGACAATGCTACAAAATATGTAAAGAAACATCAACTTTTAGAATGTTTTGTCTTACTTTTATTCAATAGTCAATAATTGTTACATTTGTTTAGCATAAGAATATTATTAACTAACATGTTTTCAACACAAATATTTTCGCACTGAACAATAAACTGTATAACCTCCTGTAGTACCTGATTCAACTCGTTATCCATCCTTTTTGCGACCAGTGCCTCGCGATGGAGCATGCAGTGTGTGGCCACTACATGCGGGGCCTTCTGCTTAATGAGCACGGTCACTCCACTGATCTTCCCGGTCATTGCCGCGGCTCCGTCCGAACACCCCCCCACACAACGGGTCCAATCCAATCCGTTAGACTCGATGTAATCGTCCAAAACTTGAAAAATGTCTTTCCCAGTAGTTCTTCTTTCAAGTGCTTTACAAAATAGTATTTCCTCCACAAATCTTTCCTGTGAAATAAATCTGATGTACACAAGCAGTTGGGCCTCATTGGATAAATCTGTGCTCTCATCCAGCTGAAGTGCGAAGTATTCGCTGGCTCTCACCTGCTCCAACAGCTGAGCAGATGCGTCTTGAGCCATGTCACCAATCCGTCGGCTCACGGTGTTATCAGAGAGTGGGACAGCATCGATTTTTTTGGCAGCATCCTCACCAAGCAATTCTCGGACAATGTCTTTGGTGACTGGTAAAATCAAATCTTCTCCAGTTGAGTGAGGTTTTTTAGCACGAGCAATGTGGTCCGAGGCTAAAAATGATGCCTTCAGGGCCCGCTCGGGGACAGTAGCTTGCTGGGTGAATGCAGAAGATTGCCTGACCAAATGCTCTTCTTTGCGTCTGAAGAAATCTACTGTTTTTTCAGCATCTGTCGGATGTTTTTGTACCAAGTGACGCTGAAGTTTCGAAGGTTTTAAGCACTCGTTTGACAGGGTCTCCAGACAGAGGACACATTTCGGGCAATCATGGACATTTTTCTGTATGGCTGTAAAGCCATACTTAATGTATGCTGCCTCATATTTTCGGATTTTAGTTGGCCAGGACTTCTTAGTTTTTTTCGCAGCAGTGTCCTCCACAGCAGGGCTGTTGGTTTGTTCCTTCGGTCCCTTCTTCAAAAACCTGTCCATTTTGCGCTAGCAATACGCTAGCTTGAGGAGCAAAGCAGGTTGATAAATGGCGCAAACAGCAACATCACAGGCAATCAGAGAGATAAGCATGGCAAACAATGTTTCGATATGATGTATTATTATTAATAATTATATTTTAGAATAATGATTCAAAAACTAATTACAATATATTTAATAATAATTATTTTTAAAAAAGGATTTTTTTTTTTGCAATTTTTTTATCGTCCCTCCAACTTTCTGAGGCCCCCCTAGCGCCCCCTGGCGCCCCCACTTTGAAAACCACTGCCATATAGTATCTGCTTACAACTCATTTTCAAAGGTGCTGTAAAATAACACTGCAGTGCCCTTTGAAATAATCGTCCATTTATGTGTACATGTTGGAGTGTTATCATCCATACTATTATACTGCTAATGAACTGGCAATGTCAGACTCTTGATAAAGTATAACTGGTCAACTAAAAAGTATGTTGTTAATTACAATAGTAAATGATGCCTGCAAAAATCATCTTGGGCAAGAAGCCAACTTAAGAAACACAGTGATAACGAGAAGGGCACTTGGCAGAGTGCATACCTCCATCAGGCCACATATTATCAACATCAAAATCAAATCACTTGAACATGTAATGCCAATGTTGTAGTCGAGTCACTAAACCTCGAGTCCGAGTCCAGACTCAAGTCCAGTGTTCAAGTCCAATTCATTAAAGAAAATTTCTAGTCAAGTCCACTATTGATATGAGTCGAGTCCGAGAATAAGACTCCAACCGCACCATTTGATGGTGGCTGTTGCTGCCTTTATGTGAAAGCGTCTCTGCTACTGTGTTGGACTAACGTTCCTGCTCCACTGCCTCATTTTAGTTAACAGGCTACAGATAAAAAGCTTGTTCATCACTCAGCAAGCCCCGCCCACTATCAACAAGGCAAATAACATGAGAGAGGGTTAACACTAGCTAGTTCATCGCTCAGCAAGCCCTGCTATCAATAGAGCAATGAACATAGCGTGTCACTCACTTCTCTGGGTGGAGTCTTACCAAATGACGATCGAAGTTCGAGGTCATCCCCGTCATCTCCTTGATAGTTCTTCTACATATGGAACACACAGCAGTGCATTTTCTTCCACTGCACGAGAAGTCAGTATAAGCAAAGCAGACAATCCTAGGGGCGTCTCTCCAGGCATTTTAACGCCATTAATGTTAGTTTGTTCCTGAACATGATGTATGAACAGGTGAATGTGCATTCTCTTGCACAACATTAGCATAAAAATTAATGTAGATATCAATATCTTATGCCAAATTATTATGGCATGTTACAAAAATTAAAGAAAAAATCAGATTCCTTGTCTCCAATTTACGAGTCCGAATGCAGTTAATGCACGAGTCCGAGTCATCAGTGCTCAAGTCTAAGTCAAGTCACGAGTCCTTAAAATTAGGGCATGAGTCAGACTCAAGTCCAAGTCCTGGACTCGAGTATGACAAGCCTGGATAATACTAAAGCTGTCCACCAAATTTCATCCAAATCTGTTCACTACTTTTTGAGTTACGTTGGGAACAGACAAAATAAAATCTTGGATTTGCATACATATCTGCATTTGCATCAAAATCTAATAAATGTCTTGGCCCATGGCCCACCTTTCCTCCAAATTTCATCAAAATCCGTTTACTGCTTTTTGAGTTATGCTGGGAACAGGCTAACAAACGGAAGCGAAAACATAACCTCCTCCAACAAATGTCTAAAATGTTGCTCGCTAAATGAGATTAGCTCATGCTCAAGCTTTTGGATAGCTACATGGACATAACAGAACATACATAGCATAATGGATATAAGCCTAATAAAATTAGCTTGTGATCAGATAAAGATTTTCAAAATGTCTGTGGTGCTCCCGTGTTGTCACGTCTTCCTCAAAACACAGAAGAGCGCTTACACACACTTCACTGATGATGGTGGATGAAGTTTTAAAGTGCATATCACGGGAAAATTCAGGAGCAATATCAATTTAATTCTACTATTTTATATTAAACTTTGGTCAAATATCTGTAACATTCTGCATTCTCTGCAATTTGTTTACCTTGCACAATACCAGAAAAATTCAGTTGAAATCAAGCCATTTGAGGTGAATTGGTCCGCCTCTGAAAAAAACTTTGCATTTGAATTTCCAGAGAAACGTTGATTTTCGTGACGTCGCATGCAGGACGCCTCCCTCTGAATCCTACGTCAGCGCTGGTTTGTTTATGAGAAAACGACCTGGTGGTTTTCTGCAAATTTCTTCAACGTTATCGCATAATTATTAAAATGGTTAACAGATGTATCGTAGGAGGGTGTAGCAACACCAATCATGATGGGATTAGTACTCATCGTTTTCCAAAAGACCGGACACTGAGAGAGAAATGGGAGCGCTTGGTCTACACAGACTGTGCACTGAAACCGTGCAAAGCTCGCGCAGCCTGCTGGCGCTTCCGCAGGTGACGCCACGAATCTGGCTCCAGACTCCCTTGGGATTTTTCCAGACGCATTTTGTTATTTTATTTTTTTCTGCTGTAGACAGATGGCCTTGTGCAAAATTACCCTTCTGGATGAGTGTGTAAAGGGGCGTACTTTCAGATAAAAAAAAAACAAAATTGGTCCAGAATATGCCCTTTAAATTGTTTAACTGACCAGGCTAATTTACAGTGAGGTTATGTGTATAAATTAGGGCTGTCAATGGATTAAAATAGTTAATATTATTATCTGTACCACGAATTGGCCTAGAGGTTAGCATGTCCGACTCTCGATCGGGAGATAGCGAGTTCTATTCACGGTCAGGTCATACCAAAGACCATCATAAAAATGGTACCTATTGCTGTCTGGCAAGGTACGCTGCAATACAGATGTGAGTGGGGAGTCAAACTCTCGCGGTTACCAGAGGACCCACGCCCCACTGTAACCCTAGCTACGTAATAGGCGAAAGGCCGAGGGCTACGGAAACGGAGATCGGCGCCACCCTATGCACCACATGGCGTGGGAAGGACTTTGGCTTTGATTATTATCTGTAGTTAACTCACAATTGATCACAAATTAATCACGCTTTTTAAAAATCTGTTCTAAATGTACCTTAAAGGGATATTTTTCAAGTTTTTGGGGAGTGAGAGTGGACAAATCTGCTTGCTTTATGTAAATGTATGTGGCCAGGTCAGGAAAGATAATGCTGGACACAGCAAAAATTATTTTTGTGGTTATTTTATTCCCCTACTGCATTTAAAAAAAAAACAAAGCCGCTTCAACTGTATAATTTTGAGGCTTTAGCATAATTCAGTGTGAACAAAACAATACAGTATTTTCCTCGAGTTCTGGACTTAACTTCCAGCCTCAAGCTACGCAATAAAATTAACTAAACCAGGGCTTTTCAAAGTGTGGGGCGCGCCTCCCCTAGGGGGCGCCAGAGTTCTTTGGGGGTGGCGCAACGTGAGGAAAAATAAACCAGAATCAGTTGCTATTGCGGACATTTAGCGAACTTCAGCTAGCCTTTGCCAGAGACAAAATGGATCGATTTTTAGTACCTAAAGCTACAGTGAGTGAGGAGACAGAGTCTGGGCCAAGCAAAAAAAGAAGGAAGTATGACCACGATTATTTAAAGTTTGGATTTTCATGGACTGGATCTGAAGATGCTCCACTGCCACAGTGTGTTGTCTGCCAAGAGGTGCTAGCTAACTATGCTCTGAGATGTTTAAAATGTGTAAAAAAAAAAAAAGATGTTTTAAAAAAGCACAGATGTTTAAAATGTGTTAAAGAAAAAAATGTGTACAACAACCATTTTTTTAAAATACGAATGGAACATTAAGTATAGCAACAACAAAAATTGTAGGGGGGGGGACACTGTTGTTTATTTGCTCTCTGGGGGGGGGCTGACTCTCCCACACTTTGAAAACCCTTGAACTAAACAAACTCGGTGATGTGGACTCTGGACAACAGCAGTGGCTATCTTTAAATAAAGAAAATCAAAATACAAAACCCCAAATAAATACATTTAAGGCACACAGATCATAAAGATGTTTTCCAGTAAAATGCAAAAACTCACTGTTAAATATACAGTACGTTCATGAGCAAAAACTGCATTTATAAACACTTTTACATCACTCACAAATTTCTCAGAATAAAACAAACTCTCTCAGTCCAGTGTGCAGCCTACGAGCTTAGACACACACACACACACCTGGACCTTCACACGTCTTCTTTTCTTCCCTCTGGACCATCAAAAGCTCCTAAAAAAATACACACATTTTATGTAAACAGTCAGAATGCATCAATATAAGTTGATTCTGTATGTATATAAGTGCACTTTATCACGACTTACGCCGACCAGCTATTTTTTTTTTTATTTTTTTTTTATTGATGCAAAAAACAGAATACATAAGTAACCGTACACAACATAATAATACAAATATCTAGAAGTGACAAACTGACACGACATAAAAGGAAAAATGAGAAAAAAAAATACCCAATATATTATAACAATATACAATGTACAAAGGGGAAAAGAAACAACAGGATGACAATCAATTTTTTAATACTAAATGTAGAAGGCACAAAAGTCTGTCATTTTTTTTATTATTTCTAACGACATGAAGAGAATTAAAGAGCGAGTCCATTTCTAGCTTGAAGGCACAGAAGGAGGGCTGTACCTTTTGCCATTTGCGTTTGTGGATAAAAAACTTGGACTGTAAAATGAAAAAGTTTACTACGTATTCTAAAGATCTATCATCAGGGTTGTCATAATAAAACAAAAAGTCCTTCATAGTAAGGGAATAAGAGGAGCCAAATAGGTAACTGTTTAAATTATTGATAAAGAGTTTGGTCATTTTACAAGTAAAAAACAGGTGTTCTAATGTCTCATCCTCATCATCACAAAATGAACAAGTTGCACTGACGTCTGTATATTTAGCTGTAATGGTATTCACAGGATATATCTTATGTAAAATTCTGAAATGAATTTCCTTTGTTTTATTTGTTATACAGTATTTATTAGGCAAAAGCCAAGCTTTTCTCCAGATAATGTCGTGAAACAGAGATTCCCAGAAGAATTTCCCCCTTGGAGTAATTCTCTTTTTAACCTGCAGGACCTGACGAATATGTTTATTACTACACTTTATGTCCATTATATCAATCCCATTTAACATTAATTTATGTTGAATTATATTATCTTCACCAAAAGCTAAATGATTTTTTATCAATTGGATTAAACCCTTAGGGATAGCTTTAATGATGGAGTTAAATTCTTTAAATAATACTGGGAGATTGTAACGTGACAGAAATTGTTCATAGGTCAATAAAACACCAGATCTATCAAACAAAGAGATGACATTACAGATACCATTATCATACCATCTAGAGAAAAATATGGATTTGTTTTTAATTGTGATATCAGTATTGTTCCAAATAAGTGCTTTATGAGGAGAGAAGTTATGGGTGTAGCATAGTTTCCATGCCAAGAGACATTGCTGGTGAAATTTTGAGTGTGTGATGGGTAGTTTAGGAGGGAGATAATTACATGTTAAGACAAAAGAAAGACCGCCAATTTGACTAAATATATAGCTCGGAATAAAAAACCATAAGGATTTGGAGTTTAGGAGACATCTCCTGACCCAGCCAACTCTAAATGAATTTACAGTATCTGCAAAATCCAAAAATTCTAAGCCTCCCTGGGCTTTGCAATCTGAGAGGATCTCTTTCTTAAGTTTATGAGGTTTATTTTTCCAGATAAAGTCAAGAAAATTCTTATTAACTTCTTTTAGAGTTTTATCACTAATAAATAGTGAGAGGGCAGGATAAACAAAATGTGACAGACCATCTGCCTTAGACAAGAGGATTCTACCAAATATACTCCGGTCTCTCTGTAACCAGGAGTTAAAAATACTTTTTGATTTAACCATTTTGGACGTAAAATTTAGTTGTTGCCGATCAGTCATATTCTTTGTTATATGAATTCCTAGATATTTAACAGTGTGTTTAACTGGTATATTGTTTATGACAGTATCATCACATTTACCTACGGGTAAGATTTCGCATTTTGCAACATTCAATCTAAGTCCTGAGGCCTTGGAGAACAGCTCAATCAATGATAAGGCACCAGACAGCTGATTTTTATCCTGTAAAAATAATACAGTGTCATCTGCCAGTTGTGAGAGTTTAATTTCCCTATCAAAAATTTGTATACCTTTTAAATTCAGATCGTTACTTACACTCAATGAGAGCAACTCTGTGACCAAAAGAAATAAGAAGGGGGAGATTGGGCACCCTTGTCTAATTCCACGTTTAATCTCAAACCTATTAGTGGTATTTTGGTTGACTATTATGGAACTATTTATATCTCTATAAAGCATCTCAACAATATTAATAAAAGAAGATCCAAAACCGAATAATTTGAGGGTTTTCAAAATAAATGTATGTTCGATTGTATCGAATGCCTTGTAAAAGTCTAAGAAAAGAGCTAAAGCTTGTGAAGGTATTGCATCAGCATAGTCCAGCAGATCCAGCACAAGTCTTACATTATTGGTTATATGTCGGTTTTTCATAAAGCCAGATTGTGTTTCTGATATAATATGATGTAGACCAGTTTTAAGTCTGCTAGCGTAAACCAGAGCTAATAGTTTATAGTCAATTGTTAATAATGAGATCGGACGCCAATTGTCAATAAGTAGCGAATCTTTGCCCGGTTTAGGGATGAGTGAAATTATTCCTTGTTTCATAGTAGTTGTCATCTCCTTTTGTTCTAGACATTCATTATACACACAAAGCAGAGGACCCTGTATGTATTCCCAAAAATGCTGATAAAATTCAGCTGAAAAGCCATCAATACCAGGTGACTTTCCTTTTTTCATAGAATTGAGGACTTTCTTTACTTCAGCCGTATTTAAATTGGCATCACAAACTGCTTTGTAAGCATCACTGATGACCGGGATGCAGTTTCTAACTGTTTCAATGAACACAGTACAATTGCTACAGTCAAATCTAGATGAATATAGATCTTTATAAAAGGCTTCAACAAATTTAGAAATTGAAAAAGGGTTATTGGATGTAGTACCATTTATGTTAAGAGAGGTTAAAGCTTTTCTTTGTCCATTCCTTTTCTCTAAGGAAAAAAAATAACTTGAGTTTTTTTCACCCTCCTCAAGCCATTTGGCCCTTGATCTGACAAAGGCCCCCTTCGCCAAATCTATATACAAGTTTTCAAGTGTCAATCTGAGTTTTTCCTTGTCTGTTTTTTCTTCCTCTGTAATATTGTCTTTAGACAAATCATTTATCCTGTTAAATAAGTTTGTCTCGAACTGCCATTTAGCATTTTTTATCATTTTAGATCTCTTGATAGCGATATTCCTTGCTTTGTATTTAAAGTACTCCCATTTTTGTTTATACCCCTCACTTACGTCAGAGAATATATCGGATATTAGATCTTTAATACTTTGGTTAAATTCTTCATCTTTTAATAAGTTATTATTCATCTTCCAATAACCTCGTAAATGTGGATTATCTTGTTGCCCTCCTAATCTAATTTTTACTAATTTATGATCAGACAAAGGTGCCAAAGAATGTGAGATGTCTTTAACAAAATTTAGTGCTGAATGAGAAATCAAAAAGAGATCAATTCTTGATTTAAGAGAGGAATTCCTGTTTGACCAAGTGAATTCTAATGAGTCGGGATTAAAGAATCGCCAAGTGTCTACTAAGGAGAGATTGGAACATAATGATAAAATTAAATTATTTGCTACAGTACTCTGATTTGATTTTGAAGGGAATCTATCCACACTGGGGTCAACACATTCGTTGAAATCACCTCCCAAGATTATATAAGCATCAGCATATTTTCCAAGAAGTAATTTGGTATTATTCAATATTTGACCATATAAAATTTTGTTTGCTAAATGTGAATTATAGCCATATACATTACATACAATGAAAAGGCCATTATCTTGTTTAATGACAACCATTACCCATCTACCTTCAGGAGATTTCACCGTTTCTAACACCTCCCCTTTAAATTTATGCAAAAGAATAGCAACCCCAGCTGAATTATTGCTCCCATGACTATAATGTATAGTGTTCCCCCATTGTGATCTCCACAACTTGACATCCAGTTCAGATGAGTGAGTTTCTTGGAGCAAAACAATGTCAACCTCACTTCTTTTACAAAATAAAAATAAGGCTTTTCTCTTCACAATATCACGCATCCCTCTCACATTTAAGGACAACATAGACAAAGACTTGAAAATAAAATCCATAAAGACAACAATTAACACTTACCTAGAACTAGAAGAAACTTCGGGAAACTACAAACTTCCCTACCAAGGAGAGGTGGATAACAATATGGCAAATCACAACCTATCAGGCCTAGTGTGATGACACTAGTTAAGATGAAACACAGTTTAGAATCAAATGTATCAAAAAAAAAAAATTAGCAGAAAAAGAAACAGAAAACAAGATATAAGGTACAGTTATTAAAAAAATGACAATTCTGCCATGTTATATATTTTTTAAATTTCCTCTATGCAGTTAGTGCAGTACAAAAAAGGTATGATAATACTTTCCAAAAGTGTCAGATGTGTGTAGGGCAACCTTAATTTCCCAGCTTAGGCCTTATGCTGTTTGTTAATGTTGTCTTTTATTCTTTATGAGACATCTGAGAAGTTGTATTTCTTCCCGTCAATGAGGGCAAAGGAGTTCTTGAAAGAAGCTTTTTTGCCTTCCTCGCGAGCCTTCTTCACTAAAGGCCAGAGCTTCTTCCTCGCTGCCCTGTCCTCCGCTGAAAGGGGCTCCGTGATGGATAGTTGTTTCGATTGAAGATACTTGGATTTCCTCGCGGCATTCCAGACTGCGTCTCGAACTTGTCGCGCGGCGAATAGGATGATTATGGACCGATTCTTCTTATCTTGTTTGGGTCCGAGACGGTGGGCGATGTCCACTCCTACTTGTAAAAGATCAGAAACATCAGGTGCCACCTGTTGAAGGATGTCGATGACTTTTTTTCTTACATTCTCCCCTTCAGATTCGTTCAAACCGTGAAGCTTCAAAAACCATTTCCAGCCATAACGTCGGGATTCATCCAATGCAGTTTTTAGGTTGCGATTTTCCATTTTCAGAGCTCGAATCTCTGTGTCCATATGGTGCAGTTCTTTTTTATTTTCTCCTACATCTACAACAAGCTGTTTCACCGTAACAGAGAGGCTCTCTATTTCTCTCGAAGTAGCATGCGTCGTTTTCTCAATTGCAGAGATCTTTTGAAATGTTGCATCGTGTTTAACAGATAGTTCTCGGATAACAGCTAAAATGTCCATGCTATTCTCAGAGTTTGCGTAGGTCGGCATCTCTCTTTCCTCACGTTTACTTTTCTTGTTGGCGGGTTTCACAGGAGTATTAGGTTCGGTAGTCACAGTAAAATGTGTGTCCAGAGAAGGACTTGAATCAAACCAAGTTTTACCGTCTTCTTCACCCGAATCCACCGACGAATGTATAAGGCTGGAGCTCGCTAATTGCACCACCTCCATATCTTGTTGCATCTTCTTTTGAGATCTTCTTTTTCCTTTTTTCTTCAAACTTTTGCCCATACGCCTAACTGTATGCTCCAATTATCAATTATATGCTGTTATTAGGCTACTCAAATTGTGATTAAACCATTTGTCAGTCCACTTCACTTGAATTCCGATGAAGAGCTTAACTTCACGTCTGTACTCGACGACGCCATCTTGGCCTCTCTTACGCCGACCAGCTACTTGCTACATCGCTCGCTCATACATCATCACTTCCTGATTTCCCAAACTATGGGGGAGGGGCACAGAACGCGCATGCGTTAATCGCGCATCTCTGGGGTGGACAGTGTAGATGGAGCCAAAATGGAAGGAGTATTGATTGAATCTCTCAGCCAGTGTGAGACAGAATTGCTCAGGGAATCCCTGAGAGACCTATTAAACAACCGTGAGCTCCAGGGGGATCTCATACCTCTGGTAAGGTCTACATAACCTACCAAACCAAAAATCCTCAATATTATAATAGTTATAATTATAGTATATTATAACGACAGTGACTTCCTCTCAGTGACCACCTCTGTGCCAGCAAACTAAATTAAAACAAAATGAGCGCTTCCTGTGTTTTTTTAAATTGATTATATAGTTTTGATACAAATCTAGTTTTTTCCAAGAAATTCTTTATCTTGGTGGCAAATTCGCTGAAGCTAGAGTCCCGTGACATTTATTTATTTATTTATTTATTTATTTTCCTCCCGTTTAGGAGAAACTGCAGAACATCTGTAGATTCCTGAACAGCCACAAGGATCTTGAAGAGCAGTTCAGGACAGAACTTCAGAGCCTTCAGAGCCTAAAGGCACAACAGCTGCAAGGAGTGAACAACAATGGGGAAAGATGACTGTGCTATGGAGACGACAGAAGGAGGACAGACATTGTTGCAGGGGTTAATACATATAAATGGATAACTCCATTTTGGTTTGAATTGTATATAGCAGGAATATTAGCAGTCAGATCGTTCATTCAGGTTTTTCACAAGCAGGTCGTTCCATGTAACTTGGAATGGTACACTTTAACACACGCTGTGCTATTCATAGATTTCAGTAGTATGCCGTTGCAGTCAAGTTACAGTCAGTAAATTGTTGTAAAGTGCTCCTTCGATCCAGGGCATTTGTTAGAAAGGAAGGAGAATGTTCTCATGTGTGTCATGTTTATGTACAGTGTCTTGCAAAAGTATTCATCTCCCTTGGTGTTTGTCCTGTTTTGTCGCATTACAAGCTGGAATTAAGATGGATTTTTGGGAGGTTGGCCCCATTTGATTTACACAACATGCCTACAATTTTAAAGTTGCAAATTATTGTTTTATTGTGACACAGTTGTTTTATTGGTATACAGCAATCTTCAAGTTATGCCACAGATTCTCAACTGGATTGCAGTCTGGGCTTTGATTAGGCCATTTTAAGACATTTAAATGTTTCCCTTTAAACCACTCCAGTGTAGCTTTAGCACGCTGTTTCGGGTCATTGTCCTGCTGGAATGTGAACCTTGGTCCCAGTCTCAAACCTCTGGCTGACTCAAACAGGTTTTCCTCCAGAATTGCCCTATTTAGTGCCATCCATTTTTGCTTCAGTCCTGACCAGCTTTACTGTACCTGCAGGTAAAAAATATCCCCACAGCATGATGTTGCCACCACCATGCTTCACTGTAGGAATGGTATTCTCAGGGTTTGCACCACAAATTGCATTTCCCATGATGGCCAAAAAGATCAATTTTAGTCTCATTTGACCAGAGAATCTTCTTCCATGTGTTTGGGGAGTCTGCCACATGCTGTTGGGCAAACTCCAAGCGTGTTTTCTTAAGCGCTGACTTTTTCTGGCCACTCTTCCATAAAGCCCCACTCTGTGGAGTGTAGGGCTTAAAGTGTTCCTATGGACAGATACTCCCATCTCGGCTGTGGATAAGATAAGAAGACCTTTATTATCCCATAATGGGGAAATTTCCTGTTTGCAGCAGGACAGTGGATAGCAGCAGAAGAGGACATATCAAGTCACACAAGTAAAAAAAAAAAAATATTATATACATATATATACAAATAAATTGCAGCTCCTTCAGTGTTTTCTTTGGTGTCTTTGTTGCATCTCTGATTAATGCCCTCCTTACCCGGTCTGTGAGTTTTGGTGGGTGGCCTTCTCTTGTCAGGTTTGTAGTGGTGCCGTATTCTTTCCATTTTGCTATAATGGATTTAATGGGACTCCATGGGATAGTCAAAGTTTGGGATATTTTTTATAACCCAACCCTGATCTATACTTCTCCATAACTTTGTCTCTGACCTGTTTGGAGGCTCCTTGGTTTTCATGTTGCTTGCTTAGTGGTGTTGCAGAGTCAGGATCCTTCCAGAACAGGTTGATTTATACAGACATCATGTGACACTTTGATTGCACACAGGTGGATCTTAATCAACTAATTATATGACTTATGAAGTGAATTGGTTGGATCAGCTCTTATTTAGGGGTTTCATACAAAAGGGGGTGAATACCTATGCACACTCCATGGTTCTGTTTTTTCATCTTAATTATTGTTTGTGTTACAATAAAACACCAATTTTCACCTTTAAAGTGGTCGGTACTTTGTGTAAATCAAATGGTGCTAACACTCCAAAAATCCATTTTAATTCCAGTTTGTAATGCAACAAAACAGGACAAACACAAAGGGGGATGAATACTTTTGCAAGACACTGTAATCTCTGATACAATACAAAAAAGAAAGGGGGAAAAGATTCCGGTTTTGAGTGAATGCTGGCGCTTTTGGCAGCCGCTACTCTTTGGTCCTGTATTTGTTTGTTTATTATTATTTTTAGCATTTTACTTTCACGCTATCTGTGTGTTTTTTATTTTCCCCTAATCTTCTTTGGAGATGTGTTTCTTATCTCGCGCTTCCTTGTATGTCATCTGCAACCTGTTGAGCGGATTCCAGGACTACCTGTGTCAGATTTCCAACGCTCTCGGAAACCTGTTTTGCTCTTGACATCCTAAGATAAGCCATCTGCTACTGTTGAAATCAGGAGATAGACTGTGTATTGACTGGGGATTCATCTTATCTACCTGTCTGGACTTTAAAAGGAGTTTACTGAACTGTTGGTCAAACTAATGGACTAGGCTACTACTAACGCTGACTACCCTGTGTCCGCCTTACCTGTTCTTTTGGGTAAGTATCTTACTCGCTATGAGGGTAAGTTCTTTGTTTGAATGAACTACTGCTCTCCCTAGGGCTGGCTATTTCAGTTGCCTGCCCTCTGGAGTGTCAAGTGAGTATCCTGTTGGCTAACGTGTTAAGGGCACAGGTGTCTGTCTAGCTGTTCTATGTATAGCCTATGTTTGCTCGCTTGGATGGTGCGTGCAACAGTGATTCTACTCTGGCTCCTTGTTTTTGATCTAATGCCACCGACACCGGCTTTACAGTGAGCCAAAACTTTTGCATCGGCTTTCCTGGGACTTCTCCATGGCGCTTAAGTATTCGTCTACCTATCTCCACTATTTGGGGAATAAAACATACAAGTTCCCTGACACTCTGCTTGCGCACAAACATCTTGGGTTCCTGCGTCGGCCTAAATATATACACAGGGGCTCTGGACGGACATTTGCTCGCCATCAACATCCAAACAACGTTGATTCGTTTTGGAGCTGGAATAATAACATCAAGCGGACTGTCGTTGAGAGGCGCTCTGTTGACTTTACGAACTTGTGTCCCATAAATTTCGTTAAAACTTCGCAGAATTGCCCTTCCTCAATAAATGCGCAGTTTGTTTTATTAAATGTGCGATCTCTTAATAAAAAAGCACCCTATATTAATGATTTGATCACTGATGTTGGCATAGATGTAATATGTTTAACTGAAATGTGGCAAATACCAAATGATTTTCTGGCTTTAAATGAAGCTACTCCTGTAGGTTATGAGTATATGGAGAAGCCACGGTTAACTGGGCAGGGGGGCGGTCTTGCTGTGATCTATCGCTCCAGTTACAGGATTGTATCTATGCCCTTGCAGGAATTTTCATCATTTGAATGTCTTGCTCTGAAGTTTACTGGTGGTCTACCTCTACTGCTTTTGCTCATTTACCGGCCTCCCAGAGTTTCCTCTGTTTTTATTAATGAATTGTCTGAGCTGCTTTCATCTGTCAGTGCTCTGTGTCCATCTATACTGGTGCTTGGTGATTTGAACATTCATGTTGACTCAGATAACTGTGATTTTGCTAAAAACTTTGTGGCTGTCCTTGATTGTTTTGATTTCACCCAACATGTAGATTTTCCCACCCATTCAAAGGGTCATATCTTAGATCTTGTTTGTACCTCTGGCATTACACCATCAAATTTATATTCCAGAGATTTCTGTGTTTCTGATCACTTGGCTATTTTTTTTAATATTGCTGTCCCTGAGCCTCTCCATCGTAGGCGTGAATTTCGCACCATCACATACAGGAACACAAAAAACATAGCTACAGCTGATTTATTAGACACACTACATCCTATTCTGACCACTAAATCATTAAACTCATCCCCTGAGGAGTTAGTCATGCTCTATAACTCTCACCTTGCTGACTCTCTCAATCACCTTGCCCCCCTGAAGATGCACACTGTCTCTTTCTCTCATTCTGCTCCGTGGTTCACACCTGAGCTTCGTAAAATGAAGGCTGCTGGTCGGCAGCTGGAGAGACTAAGTCGTAAAACTGGCCTGACAGTTCATGCACTAGCATATAGTAACCATGTCTCTGCCTATAAAGAGTCTCTAATTGATGCCAAGACCAGCTATTACACCACCATTATTTCCAGAGGCCAAGGAAACCCCAGAGAGCTTTTTTCTACTGTAAACAAACTTCTTTTGCCTGCTAAAAACTTTCCTCTTACTCCTTCCACTGATCTTTGCTGTAAATTTCTTGAATTTTTTCAAAATAAAATCAACTCTATATACAAGCAGATCAAATCCACTTCCATCACTCCCTCTAATGTCCCCTTTTCCTGTCCACCACCAGCTGGATCTTTCTCTGTTTTTTCATTAGTTGATGAGCAGTATGTCTTTGGCTTAGTATCTAAATCCAGGCCTACCACCTGCCTCCTCGACCCTATGCCCACCTCTTTGGTCAAGATTTGCCTCCCAGTTCTCTGTCCCCTGCTGGTTAAGATAATAAACTCGTCCCTTTTAACTGGATTAGTCCCTCAGGCTCTCAAAACAGCAGCTATCACTCCTGTCTTGAAAAAACCTGGAGCAGCTATTGATGATTTTAAAAATTATCGCCCCATTTCCAATCTTCCCTTCATTGCAAAAGTCCTTGAGCGTATCGTTGCCAATCAGCTCCAAGAGCATTTAACTCAATATAATCTTTGGGAGAAGTTTCAGTCTGGGTTTAGGGCCATGCACAGCACTGAGACTGCCCTGGTCAAGGTTGTCAATGATTTGCTGTTAGCTGCTGACACTGGCCATGTCAATATACTTGTTCTCCTCGACCTTACAGCAGCTTTTGACACTGTATGTCACAATCTTTTATTGAGCCGCTTAGAAACTCTGCTTGGTATCACTGGTTCTTCTTTAGCCTAGTTTAAATCTTATCTTACCATGAGAGAAGAGTTTGTGTCAATTGGAGAATTTAGATCCCCGAAATCACCCCTCCTTCATGGTGTCCCTCAGGGCTCTGTCTTGGGACCCTTATTATTTGTAATATACATCCTTCCTCTTGGCCACATAATACAGCATTATGGGCTTAACTTTCACTGTTATGCAGATGACACCCAAATTTATATTCATACCAAACCCTCTCACTCACTCCCTCCGTCTAATCTCGTTAACTGTCTAAAGGCTGTGAACAACTGGATGGTGCAGAATTTTCTTAAATTAAATCAAGACAAAACAGAAGCCATCCTCATTTCCACCCCTTCTATCTTGAAAAAACTGGAGCACTCACAGCTATCTATTCCTGGTTATTTCACTTTTTTTTCATTTTATTATTTTATTTTTACTATTGTTTAATTCTTATTATTTTCTTTTAATTCTTTTAATTAATTGTTTTAGAATAAAAATAAAATTATTTTATGTAATTTTATTTCTCTATTGTTTACTGTTTTTGTTTTTACTTCTGTAAAGCACATTGAACTGCCATTTGTGTATGAAATGTGCTATATAAATAAACTTGCCTTGCCTTGCCTTCCACTACTGTTGAATTAAGAAATTTGGGTGTTATTCTGGACTCTACTCTCTCTTTTGATTCACACATTAAAAATATTACTAAAACAGCTTTTTTTCACCTGAAAAGTCTCTCCAAACTCCGTCCCTCCTTGACTTCATCTGCAGCTGAAACACTTATACATGCTTTTGTCACCTCAAGACTGGACTACTGCAATGCCCTGCTCGATGGCATCCCAGCCAAGTGACTAAATAGGCTGCAATAAGTCCAAAATTCAGCTGCTAGGGTACTCACTCACACCAGGCCCTGGGATCATATCACGCCTGTTTTATACAACCTGCACTGGCTCCCAGTTAAATACCGCATTCAGTACAAAATTATTTTACTTGTTTACAAATTCCTACATAACCTGGCCCCCCCCATTTATCAAATCTCCTAACTCCATATCAGTCACCTCTAAATCTTTGCTCTACAGATGCCCACCTATTAGCGGCCCCTTACTCTCGGCTCTGTTCTATGGGTGACAGAGCTTTCAGTGTAAATGGCCCAAAGCTGTGGAATGCCCTGCCACTAGCGTTACGCCAATGCTCAACACTGTCCTCTTTTAAAAAACAGCTAAAAACACATCTCTTTAGCTTGGCTTTTTCTCTTTGATTTTAATAACATTGTTATTGTTTTTATTGATTTCTTATTATTTTATTATTGTTATTTTATTGTTCTGCTTTTATTGTTGGTTATCTACTGTTCAGTGTCCTTGGGTACCTTGAAAGGCGCTTATAAATAAAATGTATTATTATTATTATTATTATTATTAAGATTGTTGTAACTGCTTTGTAAGCTAATAGACTACACTGACATTCAAGGACAGCACTAGACATTAATGATTGGGGGTTGAGCCATTACTGGGTGGGGGGCTGAGGGAATGCTTACCCCTTATGGATATAAATTAAGCTTAAGCGTAAAGAGCATAATCTCATCATAATTTCTATTCAGCATGGATCTACTCTTATCATTGCTGTCTATCAGCTTACAGCAGTCACAGAGCAACGATTTTGTGACCTAAGAATATTTATATTTCTTTTCTTATGCAAGTTACTGGTCCTAAGAATGTTATTCATTTTATTCAGCTGACAGATTTGTTCAATCTTAGTTGGTTTAGTCAGAAAGAGCAGGACTTATAAGCTGTAATAAAACTGACATTTTCAATGTTTTATTCATTAAATGACGAAGTCTCAATTGAAAGCTATAAACCATTCACCTGCTGCCAGCCTCTCTCTTTCTCTCTCTCTCTCTCTCTCTCATTTTTCTGTCATTCTCTGTCTGTATGTCTCTCTCTTTCATTCTCTCTCCCTTCCTCTTTCATTCTTTATTTTTTTCTCTCATTCTCTCTCTCTCTCTCTCTGCTGCTATTAGAACAAACAGATAATCTAAAACTCCATGCACAAGTAATAAATCATCACTGAATAATTTTTGTATATCCATCTAATAATTAAGAAAATTAAAGATTTGCTTCTTCAAAAAAGGGTATCTGTAAACACAAATTACCACACAATCGTTTATGTTAAAAAAAACAATATCTAGCAAGGTAACTTTTCTTTAGCAGTATGCTAATAAACAGCCACAAAAGAGAGTTAATTTTCAATATTTATTAAGCTATATCTTGCTGCAAATCAATATGTTATGTAGGTGCTTTAATTTAAGTATTTACTACTAGTGAATACTAGGTAGTATGTAATAGCTAAACGTCACTACTTTATCAAGTGCATGCCACAGAAATTAAAAACGTAGCCTTCCAATTTGCTCCAAATGCTAAATCTCTGTGTTAACACTTCCAATCATGGCAAGCGCTCATTTATGAAGGGCTATCTGTGGTAATTCTGTGTTGTTTGTGGTGATTGTTTTTACTGTTAAAGAAATTGATCTATCAACAATAAGACAGAAAATCAACCTTTCATGGACTCACTGGAGCAGTCGCGTTTAGAGTTTTTGAATAACAAATATTTGAAAGTTTAGCCTACATTCACACCAAACGCGACAAAAGCGTCAAAATTTGCTCTCACTGCCCTGCCAACAACGCTGGTAAAAGTTCATGGGCACTCCGTGACCTACATGTTCATTCTGAATGTGTCATCTTGCAAACTTTATTTAAATGTACATCTTTATAAAAATACAATAATTTAAATCACTAAAAAAATGGTTGAGTACCATGACTGCTTTCTTTTTAACATATCCAACATACACCTCTCATTTCATAATACCTCCAGTTCAACAGCATCATTCAAGTCTCATCTCATCTCATTATCTCTAGCCGCTTTATCCTGTTCTACAGGGTCACAGGCGAGCTGGAGCCTATCCCAGCTGACCACGAGCGAAAGGCGGGGTACACCCTGGACAAGTCGCCAGGTCATCACAGGGCTGACACATAGACACAGACAACCATTCACACTCACATTCACACCTACGCTCAATTTAGAGTCACCAGTTAACCTAACCTGCATGTCTTTGGACTGTGGGGGAAACCGGAGCACCCGGAGGAAACCCACGCGGACATGGGGAGACATTATTTTTTCCAAACAAAATGTTTTAATTGGTACTATCTGCATTCTAACAGTGAATATTTTGTGATGCCTGCCCTGGATCTTGGTCCACTCCTTTATGAAGAACATTTTAAAGGGGAAGTTCACCTTGTTTTACATTTGAGCAATTCTAAATATTTATTCAGTGATTTATAGTCACCTCAGACAGCTTTTATGTAAATTGCTTCATTAATTTGTTAAAACTAATGACAATAAAACTTTTGGCATGATTACTGCCAAGTGTCTAAAAGCTGCACCTTTAAGTTTTACGTGCAGTGAGACTAATGGTGGTTTCATGACAGTCCCACACTTTATCAAGTAATCCGCTGGGTGTTTGTAGAGGCTTCTCGCTGCACAAACATCTGCAACCTGGCCCTCCAGCCATGTAAGGACAACTACAGGATCCACCCTCACCATAACCCTTGTATGTCATATCGCCCACATATGGCAAGTTTATGACATCTCTCTCTACCCACGTCCAATCCTGCAGGCTACAGTGAAACCTACTTGGATGTTTTCTGCATGTTATGTGTCACTTGGAAGCATTTCTTGTTTGTTCAAAACCATTTCTGTTGTGTTTTTGGCTTATCTTTTATGTTATTTGCATTGGCAAAAGACAGCCAACCAATTTCCTTGCACTTTACTTGTGCATTGCAATGATAATAAAGGTCTATCTACAGTGTCTTGCAAAGTATTCATCCCTCTTTGTGTTTGTCCTGTTTTGTCACATTACAAGCTGAAATTAAAACTGATTTTTGGAGGGTTAGCACCATTTGATTTACACAACATGCCTACAACTTTAAAGGTAAAAATTGTTGTTTTATTGTGAGACAAACAGTAATTAAGATGAAAAAACAAATCTGGAGTGTGCATAGGTATCCCCCAAGGTGAATATGTTGTCAAGCCACCTTTTGCTGCAATTACAGTTGCAAATCTCTTGGGGTATGTCTGTATTAGCTTAGTTCATCTAGCCACTGGGATTCATGCCCATTCCTCAAGGCAAAACTGCTCCAGCTCCTTCAAGTTAGATGGGCTACATTGGTATACAGCAATCTTCAAGTTATGCCACAGATTCTCAATTGGATTGAGGTCTGGGCTTTGATTAGGCCATTTTAAGACATTTAAATGGTTCCTTTTAAACCACTCCAGTGTAGCTTTAGCACTATGTTTCGGGTCATTGTCCTGCTGGATTGTGAACGTTCGTCCCAGTCTCAAACCTCTGCCTGACTCAAACAGGTTTTCCTCCAGAATTGCCCTGTATTTAGTGACATCCATCTTTCCTTCAGTCCTGACCAGCTTTCCTGTCCCTGCAGATGAAAAACATCCCCACAGCATGCTGCCACCACCATGCTTCACTGTAGGAATGGTATTCTCAGGGTATTGGGTTTGTGCCACACATGGCATTTCCCATGATAACCAAAGAGATCAATTTTAGTCTCATTTGACCAGAGAATCTTCTTCCATGTGTTTGGGGAGTCTGACACATGCTGTTGGGCAAACTCCAAACATGTTTTCTTAAGCAATGACATTTTTCTAGCAACTCTTCCATAAAGCCCCACTCTGTGGAGTGTACGGCTTAAAGTGTTCCTATGGACAGATACTCCCATCTCCGCTGTGGATCTTTGCAGCTCCTTCAGTGTTATCTTTGGTGTCTTTGTTGCATCTCTGATTAATGCCCTCCTTGCCCGGTCTGTGAGTTTTGGTGGGCGGCCTTCTCTTGTCAGGTTTGTAGTGGTGCCAGATTCTTTCCATTTTGCTATGATGGATTTAATGGGACTCCGTGGGATAGTCAAAGTTTGGGATATTTTTTATAACCCAACCCTGATCTATACTTCTCCATAACTTTGTCTCTGACCTGTTTGGAGGCTCCTTGGTTTTCATGTTGCTTGCTTAGTAGTGTATCAGAGTCAGGGTCCTCCCAGAACAGGTTGATTTATACAGACATCATGTGACAGATCATGTGACACTTTGATTGCACACAGGTGGATCTTAATCAACTAATGATGTGACTTATGAACAGGGGCGGTTCTAGCCATTTTGGGGCGAAATACAGACATGGGGCCCTCAAAAGTCAGTCTTGAAACACACACACAGAATAATGGTCATCCCTACTTGGCACATGCCATATCTCCTTGCTGTAAATTCAGAAAAAAAAGATAGCAAACTGCCACTAACAATGTGCCCCAAATAAGCTCCACAGTGATACAGGTTTGAGATTACTCCAGCATTTGCCAAAATTCTGACAGTGTTTATTGCTCAGATCAAACCAGGAAGAGAGAGAGAGCGACAAGGCAAACAACAGAAGGACAGTAGAGAGAGAGAGAGAGAGAGAGCCAATTTTAAGAGTCAATCTCCATATTTTAATAAAACAAGGATATCTGAAATCCAATTATTTTTACTCCACAGATACATATTACCAGATATAAAATGATCTTATTCTTATCAGAAGTAGAACACAAATGGATATATATTACCAGATACACATTACCAGAGATACAAAATGATCTTACTGTTATCAGAACTACAACACAAATGGATATTACTCTATCGAAACCTCTACATTTCAATGGGATAAAACTGATGCCAAGATAAATGTATGAGAGAGAGAGAGAGAGAGAGAGAGAGAGAGAGAGAGAGTTTGTGTGTGTGGGGGGAGGGCCGTTTAGTGACAGGCAATACAGTGGTTGAGAGACAGATACAGAGGGATTGTGAGTTTGTAAAGGATGCAGCCAGTACATTATTGAAATGTCCTTAATCTTCAAAATTCCATTGCTCATGTATTCCATCACCATTCCATAATGGGGTGTGTGTGTGTGAGAGAGAGAGAGTTTGTGTGTGTGTGGTGGGGGGGGGGGGGGGGGGGGGGGGGTAGAGAAAGAGAGAGGTATGAGTTTTTAAAGGTTGCAGCCAGTACATTACTGAAAAGTCCTTAATCTCCAAATATCCATGTTCATCATAATCATATGAGAAAGAAAGTCCTACTTATTGCTGGCTTCTCCAAAGTCTTCATAGAAAGGTGGTGTGCAGAGGTATGGAAGCCAAACTACACGAACACATTCCTCAACAGCGGAGGTTGAGGCTGTAGCAGACTTGGGTGATTTGAAAAATGTAGTTAGTTTCAGAAGTGCAGCTGCATTATTTTTGCTTTGTGACCTTTTTTTTGTTTAGCGCAACCACTCTCATAACTGCGCTTCATCTTGTTTACAGTTCCCGCTGCTTTGGTTTGAATTTCCATCGCGCACCTGTCTACGTCGTCAGATCATGGACGAGTCCAATGTAAAACAACCGGGGGGTGCTGGGACAAATACTATATACACATGAATTCGATATTCTGATGCTTTTTTGGTGTGTTTTTCCATTTATATCGTTGACTACTTAATATCAGAGACAAATTAAGATTACATATATATTGTTTGGTGTTTACCGTGACGGGGCTGACTGTTAGGGGCCCCCAAATTTTGGGGGCCCTAGGCAACCGCCTTGGTTTGCCTAATGGTAAGTCCGCCCCTGCTTGAATTGGTTGTGAATTGTGAATTGGTTGGATCAGCTCTTATTTAGGGGTTTCATACGAAAGGGGGTGAATACCTATGCACAATCCACGGTTCTGTTTTTTCATCTTAATTATTGTTTGTGCCACAAGAAAACAACAATTTTTACCTTTTAAGTGGTAGGCATGCTGTGTAAATCAAATGGTGCTAACACTCCAAAAATCCATTTTAATTCCATCTTGTAATGCGACAAAACAGGACAAACACCAAGAGGGATGAATACTTGTGCAAGTCACTGTATCACTGCAGCATTTCTTTTTTCTCCCCTTTTTACTGAATAAGTGATAGGTTTTGATTTGTCTCTCATGAAGGAAGTTGAATTGACAAAGTATGATGTAGAAATGTAGTCCTCTGCAGCCTGGGAGATTCTGCCTCATGGCTCGATCCCGGAGTAACAGTCACTGACGCAGACACAGCTGTTCAGAGATGTTCCTCAGTTTATTGAGGAACAAACATGAGTATATATTCACATTTAAGAGTGTGGGGTAATGATATGATTGGAAGATGTGATTCAAGAAGCCGAGTTGTCTGTGTGTGATTGGGTAGCTTCAATGGGTGATAGAGTATTACATTACTGATTAGGTTAGCTCGATGGAAAAATGGAGAGTAGATGTGTGAGTGAAGACAAGTTTCAAGGATTAAACTGAAACCAGCCAAAACCAGTTGCAAGCATGATAAACAAATATGTATCTCAGCAAGTTCCCAAATGTAGAAACAACTTTGCTTTTAACATCATAAGATCAACACGCTCAGGTGCATATAACAAAAAAGCAAGTCAGAACATAGAAGAGGTTTATTGGAAAAATTAATGAATGAACTTTTTAAGTTATATTCTTCTATTATGCTAAAAAGTTTCATTTAATTTTTGGTAAGTTTTATTTTTCATAACCTTAAAACGAGACTGCCTTTCAATTTCATAAAATCGGTGAAATTTAGTTCCATCGGAAATTTGGTCATTATGATATATGTTTATTTCTGTAATATCTAAAAAAAAAAAAACAGGCCATTCTGCGGCTGGGAAGTTCTTTAATTTGAGGGGATTCCCTAGCAAATAACATGCATGAAATAGCTTGCTTCACACAGTCAAGCAGCCACAGGAAGTCCATGTGTGCATGTGCAGGTTTACCTTCTTCTTCTTTTGGGTTTTACAACAGCTGGCATCCACAGTGTTGCATTACTGCCATCTACAGGTTTACCTTTGACCGCGCACTGACAGTTCCATCATTCTGTAGCTAAACAAACAGCTGATCACACCGAGGTGCTCACTGACCGCCGATATTTATTAGTTTCCTTTCCTTCGTAACATAATGTTTTCTTTTCTTCTCGCTTTCCGTTACTGTAGTCAGTCTTTCATGTTTCATTCACATCCTCCATTGTTCCCTCCAGTTTCAAATTTGTACCACATGATTCATGACGTAGTAGCTTGAATAGGGTCATGGTGAAGGAGGAAAAAAATAGCGGAGAATTTAGGGTCACGTGGCCCCAAATTCATTAATTGTTCTCATCTCATCTCATTATCTCTAGCCACTTTATCCTGTTCTCCAGGGTCGCAGGCAAGCTGGAGCCTATCCCAGCTGACTACGGGCGAAAGGCGGGGTACACCCTGGACAAGTCGCCAGGTCATCACAGGGCTGACACATAGACACAGACAACCATTCACACCTACGGTCAATTTAGAGTCACCAGTTAACCTAACCTGCATGTCTTTGGACTGTGGGGGAAACCGGAGCACCCGGAGGAAACCCACGCGGACATGGGGAGAACATGCAAACTCCGCACAGAAAGGCCCTCGCCGGCCACGGGGCTCGAACCCGGACCTTCTTGCTGTGAGGCAACAGTGCTAACCACTACACCACCGTGCCGCCCATTAATTGTTCTATTTAAAAAAAAAAAAACCTCATAAAATTGGAAGTCTGTGATTCAAATTCAGTAGCTTTCGGTCCACTAAACAAAAATAATTGGGTGTCAGGGAAAATTCTGAAAGCCAGTCTAGCTTTAATACACACGCATGCATAAATAACGTCCAGTTTGATGAATAGCTTATCCTCTTTGTGTGTTTTTCCCAACAATTAGATGAATAACACATCCAGTTTTGTGTGGCTTCCACATGTTGCAGCGGCCTAACCCAATCAGATCTACCAGATTGCAGCAGCAAAATTTACTGGTAAAACCTGTTGTTAAAACAAAGTGTGGTGAAGCAGCTTTTAGCTACTATGCAGTACAGCTATGGAACCAACTGCCAGAGGACATCAAAAATGCTCCTGCTGTTGGCAGCTTCAAATCTAGACTAAAGACCAAGCTGTTCTCAGATGCTTTCTGCTAACTGATAAACAGTGGCGATCCTAGAGTGATTTACTCCCCGGGCAAACAGATAAAACTTGAATAAATAAAAGGCAAACGCTGTTTAGCCTACTTCTTGTCCTTGGGCAAAAAAGAACGGCTCCCCCAGCTCGAGACTCGGTTCTCATCGTTCATGCCTAGGAGCCGTTCAAAAGAATCGGTTCGTTCGCGAACGTCACAACACTAACAGCTTTACATGGTCGTTTAAACATTTCTCGTCGTGTGTTGTACATCGCGGACACGGCCCGTTATAAATTTGCTGTTACCAGAATGGCAATGATCAAGTCGTAATGTATTACTTAAGACTCTGTGTAATGTCATAGTAGTGTAGTACTATGGTAGTAAAGTTTTTTTGATGACTAGTACAACGTTCCGCTGGCGGGATTGTGCATATTATGGGGCTACGATAAGTTAGGCACACACACACTGATGACGTCACCTGCGCAACTTTGGTATTGGGCTTCCCCATCCAAAATGTTCACACACACACACACACACACACCGCCCGTCTTGTTTTTTTTTCAGGGGTTTTTTTTTGGGGGGACCTTTTTTTTTTGGGGGGGGGGACCGTTTTTTGTTGTTTTTTTCGCGCCCGCGCTCGTGCCGCCCCGGGCAGCTGCCCGGTCGGCCCGCCCCCAGGACCGCCCCTGCTGATAAATATCATCATCTTTACATGTTTTAAACTTTTACAGTCTTTGCATGTTTTAAACTTTACTTAACTTTTATTCTATTTTATTCTGCTGTTTTTTACTGAACTTTTACTTCATTTTATTATTTTATTTCTACTATTGTTTAATTCTTAGTTTTTTTCTCTCTTCTTCCCCCTTTATTTTATGTAATTTCATTTTCTATTGTTTACTGTTTTGCCTTTACCTCTGTAAAGCACATTGAACTGCCACTGTGTATGAAATGCGCTATAGAGGATGTGCAGTCACGTGACCCGTCCGTGTTTACTCCGCCATATTGGACGGCTTCAGGATAGTTTACCTTGCGTGAGTGTAATGGATCCAGGGAGTAATCCCCAAGAAAATTCGGAAAATACCCCATCTACATCGCGCGATTACTTGTCTAAGTTTGTTCAGCATCTTGAAGGTGACGTGAGGCAGCGTTACATGGAAAGGTGTTCCAGGTTGGGGATTGCAGATCCGTACAACTTGCCACAAACCTTGTTCAGGGAAATTCGGAGCTGCGGTGCCGGCGATTTGCCTGATCTGGCCTACCACGACATTTACAATTTTCTCGTTAATCGTGACTCGTGTTACACTGGCAAAGCCCTCAAAGCTTACAAGAGCCTGGAAGCTTATAAATATTTTGTTGCGGGATGCGTATCCCAACTATACCTCTGGAAGGTCCCGAAGAAGAATGTCTACTTGATAACCTCATGGGTAAGTAGCATTAAGACGTTTATCATAAAGAGACTATGCAGGACGTTTTATCTTAAGAATGTTCTAAATCTAAACTGAGTTCCAGGTAATGACAGGGTTGTAAATATGTATGTTTCAGAGACTCAGATTGTTGGCGCGCCCGCGTCTAAGACGCACTATTTCGAATAATGAACGCATTGTCGAGCGGGGCAGGGGCCAATATGGACGCGAGCATTTTATACCCTATTTGGAATGTTTCGTGGTGTATTACAGACCCTCCAGGATTTCGCGATGTTGCGATTTGCAACTTCAATGCAAATTCAACCAATCCCCGCGAATTCAGGACGGTGTTGCAATTATATCCAATCACCGCAACTTTCCCACAAATTTGACCAATCGTTGGCGTCGTCTTGAGGTGAAGTCGACAATCTACCTTCCGCCTTACTTCCAGTGTTGCCAGACTGGGCAGTTTCCCATCCAGTTGGGGGATTCAAGTGCATTTTGGCGGGTTTTGAACATATTTTGGGCTGGAAAATGTCAGCAGTATCTGGCAACACTGCTTACTTCCGTGTTTCCATTCAAGAGAAGCAGCATGTGCGAGTCAGTGTTTATGTAGGCTTAAATTCTGTTACTGAAAGTGTGTTATGTTTACAGTGAAGGACTGTGTGCACTTTACATTATTTTTTTACTTAATACAAGAAATTAATGGATGCCAACATTTTTGCCAAAATGGTATTTTATTTTCCATTGTTTAGGCAGCTTCAGCATCATACTGTGAGATTCTGTTCAAATTGTTTTTTTTCTTCTATGAAGCCTGAGCCATTTATTTTATTAGTTTATAATTATTGTTTAATTTAGTCTTCAGGAGAGACTGCCTGCACACAGTACTAGTATTAATAGTTTTTTTTTCTTACATGAAAGCTGAGGCATTTATATTATATTTTAAGGTAACTTCATGTTGTGCTGTGAGGTTCTATGCACTTTAACTTTTGAACCAACAGGTGCATTTGGATAAGTAAAGCCTATTTTTCTGCATTTTTGTAGTCCTGGTAATCTTTTATATTGGTAAAGTTGTTTATAGGACCATTTCTCAGTGTCTTTGTTTTTTTAATCAATAGATTTTCAGTAAAAACTTAATATTTAACATATCACTCAATTTTAATCACAAAAAGAGAAAACCGCAACAATTTCTCGCAACTTTCACTTCCTCCTGCAATGTAATCGCAACAAAAACCTAAAAAACACCACAACTTTCATCGCAATTTTTCGAAACCCCCCCACATCATCAGACATTTTAGCCCGCAACAATCACAAAAAAGGCCCGCGAAATCCTGGGGGGACTGGTATTACTTGACTTCATGGTCTCAACATCGAAAATCTTGCACAAATATGCAACTTCCAACATAATTATCTGGATATTCAACAGATTTCAGCATCGGATGAATTTGTTTTGACCGCCGCCATATTGAATATACGTCGGACCTGTTCGGACCCGTTCGTGTATTTACGCCGCCCAGTTTGTAGCGTCCCAAGCGAGTAAAACCTGATCCAAGTCTTTCACTAGGTGGCGTCTTACGGTCTACAGGGTGTCTGCAGGCTTGAACAAGTTCAATTTAAGACTTTTTAAGACCTTTTTAAGACCATAGCAGGTTAAATTTAAGACTTATACGGCACAAAAAAAAATAAAGAAAATTGGGAGAGCCTGAATTACTTTCGAAATAACAAAATTTATTATCATTCACCAATGAACTCATTACATCCCTAGGGTGCGCTCTTGCATTAATGAGGAACTAAGTTGCAGTGGAGCCAAAGACATCCCGCAAATCACTTGAGGATGAGGCATTCGATTCCGTACGGTTTGTATGTTGTAGTGTTACAGTTTGCACGGAGTTAGCTGATACACCGTCTCGAGATGTGCTTGGACCTGACAACGGTGAACAAAATTGAGTGATGGCATGCGATTGTTGCAGACTTTTATGGGCAGCCTGGTGCTTCTCCGCTTTCGCGTGCGATTCCGGTGCCTTTACACCCAGGGTGCTGAGTTTGAGTGTTCTTTTGCACAATGTGCAGTACGCCTCAAACGGATTGTTTGGTACACGTTTTAACCAGTCTACGGAATCATTGCGTTCAAGCCAGCAGTCATTAAACTTGCATTTGCCCATTTTGCTACAAACCGTGACAATAGGGCTGTGCGATATGGGAAAAAATGAATATCCCGATACATTTTCTCCATTTCACGATATACGATATATATTTTAATATATTTAAATCTCCTTTAAAGGACCCCATGAAATCTAACTTTTACTCTTTACTGTTTTCACTACAATCCCTGCAGATTAAATAACATTCTTGGTTAACTTTACAGGTGGTTTTCAACAACACATTTTACATTGTCATGTTCATGATTAATCACAATTGAATTGAAATAAGACTATTTTTATTCAACAAAAATGTGGCACAAACTGCAAAAACAATCTTGAAAATTGCAACAAAGGGGCAACACAATACAGAGCTGCTCAGAGCTCAAACCAATAAAGTGCAAGCTCAACACTGAGAAAGACATTTAGCCTAAATAAGAAAAGTGCTCATTCATTAAATTATTAAAAAAAATAGATCTCCAAGCTATTAACCTGACTACTGAGAACCATTGGAACATTCACAATAGAGAGAGAGATTGAGGGAGAGAAGAGAGAGATCTGCAAATCATCATTTTTCTCTTTGCACACTTTTGAACTGAATGTTTTCTGGCTCTGCCTCTCAGATGTGTATAATTCCGGTATTGCCTTCTCTGTAAAATGTCTGCAACCAGGCAACTCATATTTGGGATCGAGTGTGTTTAGTAATTTTTGGAAGCCTGGTTTTTCCACTATACTAATTGTGATCACGTCTTCGGCAATGATGTTAGTGATTGCATCTGTTATAGCTCTCCATCTCTGACTCGGTTTCTCATATGGGGTGGCTTTGGAGAACGAGGCCGCTATGGTCATTTGTTTAGCTCGTGGGGGGGGGGGGGGGGGGGGGGGGGTTAGCTTGTGGGAAAGTAGTTTGGAGTTTAAGGGCGTATTCACACCTACGTTGTTTGGTCCGGACCAAACGACCCAAATTTCCCTTGGTCTGGACCTTTTGGGTTGGTCTGAATACAAACCACCGAACTCTGGTCCGGACCAAACAAGTGGACCGAGACCGAGCTGCAAGGTCGGACTCGGTCCGGACCAAAGGAACTCTGGTGCGGACCTTTTGGAGGTGTGAAAGCAGACCGGACCTAATCTGACAGTGTTGCTTTTTTGTACCTCGGGAGCTTCCATCGTTTGTCGAGCATTATGGGAAACAGAGTCTTGACACTCCACTGCAAAGTGCAAACACTGTTTTGGTTGTCAAGGGAACCTTACAACAGTCGTTCAGTCATTCAGACCAGTGATAGGCTAGACTACAGAGTACAAAAAATGAGTAGGGGCAAACGTGGGCCGAAGAAGAAACGCGTACCCTTGTGGATATATGGGCAGATGTCCACATATCTGAGCTTTTGGAGAGAACACACAAAAATGCTGACGTGTTTGCTGTATTCAGTGAGAAAATGAAGGAGAAGGGGTTCACGCGCTCCCCAGAACAATGTCGGCTAAAAGTGAAGAAACTCCGTCAGACCTACATTAAAATCAGGGACATCCTTTCAAAAAGTGGTGGTACTAGCGACGCAAAAAAGAAATTCATCTATTACGATGGATAAGGCGAATATCCCGACACATACCTCCTCCGTCTTGTGTGAAGAGCCAGAACTGTCACAACATGATGTGCGCTCATCAGCGCTATCCTCCGTAGCCGCCTTGCCCTTTGAAGTCGTCGTTGATAAATTACTTGTACAACAGCATAGTAATCGCACAATTGTGAAAACAGTAAAAACTGGAAAAAACATGTAGCTTTGATGACATTAAAAAGAATAACAGCACAGAAAGCCTCCATAACTACTTTTGAACTTAACGCTTTGTGCGCAAGTCGTCTCTGACCAATAACTGAACGACCTCAGGGCGCGTGGCTTTGTTGACAGATTTTGGTCCGCTTACTAAAATGTACAGTGTGAAAGCGAACCGCACCAAAATGAAAAAATAAAAAAAACATTTGGTTCGGACCAAAGCAAGTGAACTATCGAACTATCCTGGTCTGAATACACCCGAAGAGACTCTTCATACTGTACCGGGTGAGTTTTAGGTGATGGAACATATTTGTCGTGCTGCTGCCTTTCGTGATGACAGGTTTTTTTTTGCACACTTTACAAACTGCCATTTGCTGTTCCACGTCCTCCTCATGATATCCAAAAAAATGCCAGATGACTGACCCCTTACTAATTCTTTTAGGAACCAATTCGTCCACTTCCATTTTTAATTTGTCGCTGAAATTGACAGAGCTTACATGGTAGCCTATGCAGCACCAGCGACTGCACGAACTGAGTCAGCGCTGTAAACCGAAACTAGAAAATCTTCGCAGTGTTGCCAGATACTGCTGACGTTTTCCAGCCCAAAATATGTTAAAAACCCGCTAAAACGCACTTAAAACCGCCCAATCTGGCAACACAACCGAAACTAGAAAATCTTCCCGGAAGTTCCTTTCAGCACCGAGATGCCAACCAATCCCGGGTGACATCTAGGTGCTGAAAGGAACTTCCGGGAAGATTTACCTAGGTCTTAAATTACCCAAATGAAATTTTAGACCAACAGTGCAAAATATCTCTGTATTTTAGACTTTTTAAGGCCTAAAATTGAAAATGTGTAATTTTAGACTTTTTTAGACTTTTTTAGACTCTGCGGACACCCTGGGTCTATATACAAATATTCAAAAGAGACAAGAAAACATGGATAAGAAAAAAAAGAAAAATACATCTATTTTGTCATTCTTCGACAGAAAGAGAGTACATTCACCTGAAAAAACTGATACCCAAGGTAATTAGTCATACTAGATTTACAACAACTACTACTACTGCAACATCAACTACTACTACTGCCACTGGTGACAACTACTACTGCAACATCAACTACTACAACAGCTACTACTACTGCCACTGGTGACTACAACTACTGCAACATCAACTACTACAACAGCTACTACTACTGCCACTGGTGACTACTACTACTGCAACATCAACTACTACAACAGCTACTACTACTGCCACTGGTGACTACTACTACTGCAACATCAACTACTACAACAGCTACTACTACTGCCACTGGTGACTACTACTACTGCAACATCAACTACTACAACAGCTACTACTACTGCCACTGGTGACTACTACTACTGCAACATCAACTACTACAACAGCTACTACTACTGCCACTGGTGACTACTACTACTGCAACATCAACTACTACAACAGCTACTACTACTGCCACTGGTGACTACTACTACTGCAACATCACCTACTACAACAGCTACTACTACTGCCTCTGGTGACTACTACTACTGCAACATCAACTACTACAACAGCTACTACTACTGCCACTGGTGACTACTACTACTGCAACATCAACTACTACAACAGCTACTACTACTGCCACTGGTGACTACTACTACTGCAACATCAACTACTACAACAGCTACTACTACTGCCACTGGTGACTACTACTACTGCAACATCACCTACTACAACAGCTACTACTACTGCCACTGGTGACTACTACTACTGCAACATCACCTACTACAACAGCTACTACTACTGCCACTGGTGACTACTACTACTGCAACATCGACTACTACAACAGCTACTACTACTGCCACTGGTGACTACTACTACTGCAACATCACCTACTACAACAGCTACTACTACTGCCACTGGTGACTACTACCACTGCAACATCAACTACTACAACAGCTACTACTATTGCCACTGGTGACTACTACTACTGCAACATCAACGACTACAACAGCTACTACTATTGCCACTGGTGACTACTACTACTGCAACATCAACTACTACAACAGCTACTACTACTACTACTGGTGACTACTACTACTACTATAGACCTACACCAAACTGAAAACAAGTTAATAAAATCAATTATAATTTACAAGGAGGAGATAATATAGGGCGGCACGGTGGTGTAGTGGTTAGCGCTGTCGCCTCACAGCAAGAAGGTCCGGGTTCGAGCCCCGTGGCTGGCGAGGGCCTTTCTGTGTGGAGTTTGCATGTTCTCCCCGTGTCCGCGTGAGTTTCCTCCGGGTGCTCCGGTTTCCCCCACAGTCCAAAGACATGTAGGTTAGGTTAACTGGTGACTCTAAATTGACCGTTGGTGTGAATGTGAGTGTGAATGGTTGTCTGTGTCTATGTGTCAGCCCTGTGATGACCTGGCGACTTGTCCATGGTGTACCCCGCCTTTCGCCCGTAGTCAGCTGGGATAGGCTCCAGCTTGCCTGCGACCCTGTAGAAGGATAAAGCGGCTAGAGATAATGAGATGAGATAATATAGATGTGATATATAGTGGCCTGTGGTTGAATTCCAAAATATTGCCACTGATTAAACAATATCTCAATATATTTGGTTGAAGCATTGATTTTTGTCATCTACATTGCTTCATATGGCTCCTAATACCAAAAAAAAACAGAATTGAGAAGAAAAAAACAGCCCCTGGGCTGCCCCAGCTGTTCATTGGGCTCGCTTCGCTCACTAGGTTCGCTTCAACTGAAGGATAATCACTGGGCCCCCCATTGTAGAAATGGGCCCCTGTTTTTTTTCCCAGGAGGGGCCCTCTGGGCCCCTTGACCTGCAAAACAATCTGAGTCTCTGATGTTTTTGTCTGAAAAACAGTAAAACACTCCAACGCCCCCCCTAAAAAAAAAAAAATCGGATCTGCGCGATTCAGCCGTGAAAAAGGTGGCATCCGCCATTTGCATCCCTGTTTAAACTCATAGGTTAACCGACTTTAACCGGCTAATGAGGCTCGGTGGTCGGTCAAGATTTTTTTTAGTTTTCGCCATCCCTACTATGGATTGGCCTTTCAAAGGCATATATGAGCCAAAAAGATAAAACATTGTCATAGACTAGGCCAGGGTAGTAGGGCTAGGCATAGCCATTTTAAACATTAGAGACTGTCTAGTTTCTAAGTATGCAGCAGTGGCAGCTGGTAGTCTCTCAAAAAGGGGAGGCTGGTCGGTTACGATATTTCCAGATTTTAAAAGAAAAAAGAAAAAAACACATCAATTTTGCCCATACTCTTGCCTCTGATCTGGCTGATTGTTGGCAGCGTCACAAACTGTGAAATAACAGGTTCTTTTGGCCCATTAGCCTACTGTCCAATATACATGATGGTGGTGTTGGGGGGGGGTATATTTTAACATTTTCATCTCTCATCTCATTATCTCTAGCCACTTTATCCTTCTACAGGGTCGCAGGCAAGCTGGAGCCTATCCCAGCTGACTATGGGCGAAAGGCGGGGTACACCCTGGACAAGTCGCCAGGTCATCACAGGGCTGACACATAGACACAGACAACCATTCACACTCACATTCACACCTACGCTCAATTTAGAGTCACCAGTTAACCTAACCTGCATGTCTTTGGACTGTGGGGGAAACCGGAGCACCCGGAGGAAACCCACGCGGACATGGACCTTCTTGCTGTGAGGCGACAGTGCTAACCACTACACCACCATGCCGCCATTTTAACATTTTATATTTTAAAATTGTGGCATGTTGTTTAAAAATTGATCATTATTGAAAGCAGCTCTTTGTCAGGAACCTCAGCAGTAACAGCAGAGTGTTCTGGAATAGGCACAAGCACTGACCTTGGGGAGCCAAACATAGAGCTGGGTGCCACACAATTCATTCAATGACACTTTCCCTATTTTTTACTTATTTTGACTGAGAAATGTTCTATTGACAATTTTGATAACCCTTCACATTTAATCCAGGTCTGTAGTGTGAAATGTTCTCGGCTGTGTTTTTGTTTAAAAATGTTTTCCAAATTGTAGCTGTGTTTAATTCATATCCAGAGAAATATATATTCCAATATAATATACTCAGCATAAACATTTTAAATAGATTCTATATTTTTGGTCCATCCATGACATATTACTAAAGTAGCCTATTTACTGTTGTTGATGTGGGTCACTTGCTGTTAGCCAATTCACTTTCTCGTACCAGGAGAGCTGAAAGGAACGAGTATTATTCCCTACCTTTTTCACCAAGTCAATTTGAGGCGTTGGTCTACCCTGCTCTTTAATTTTAATTTTTTCCTCGAAAGTAAGACTGGCAAATGGCTTCGCCAAAATTAAATCAGCAATGCTTGGCATCTGTGCGCAGCTTTCTTGCTAGCTGACTAGCCCCCTCAATTTCAAGTTCAGTCACTCAAATAAACGAAATTTCTGGAACTAAGATAGCAAACTTGACAACACTATATTTACACTTTATTTACAATGAAAATATATACAAACTAAAAAAGCTGGTAGAAACCGTATGTAATGAATGAAATCGAAATGTAAGCTGATCTCTTACAATACACCACAGCACTTGCGAATCCGCATGGGACTGAACTGAGATTCACCACTGCCTGTCTATATTTGAAACGAGCTGTCAATCAAAGAAAATATCCGGCCGCTTTCACCAATCACCAGTCTCCTCGCGGAAACTGCCATGTCCCTCCCACTGTGAGGCTGGGAGTCGGTGGGTGGGTGTTTTCGCAGTATTTGTCCAATAACCGTCTTGCATTTTGAGATTGAAAGCGCATAGCTCCCAAATGCCATTGAAGTCCACTGAGGCTGGGCTGCATCGCGCTGTCACGAGGGGGAAAAACTCACGCACACATAAGGCGAACTGGGGAAAGTTATAACGGAATGATTTCGCACTGTAGTTGGGTTGAGCACATATATTTCTATGATTCTGGATCTGAAATAGCAATGTTATAAGGTCGGCTATAACATAAGCCTAGCGCAATTCATCCTACACGATGTTTGTCATTTTTAGAGGAGGCTGAGCCTCCCTCGTTGTCTTAGAGCAATCGCCTGTGGTATGCAGCTATCATTCAATCCGAAAATCAACTTAATAGATGTACTAGGAGTACTGAATTAGAAGATTACACCTACCTGATATGAAGTGTTCACTACAAATTCGGCTGGTAGAACTGGGGTTCCAGTTTTCTCTTTGCACAGCGGACACCCATTTTCGCATCTCTCCGCGTCTGCAGGGAATCTATAAAATGACAGGCCCTCCTTTTGGCCCTGTCTATTGGTACAACCAAATGCTGAACAAGATATAACCATTCTCGAAAGATCTACTCCCACACACTTGATAATTAGAACGGGTTCGTCTAAGTTCTATGCGCGACCTTGCCGTCCAAAATGGCGGATAAACAAATATCATGTGACCTCGTGACGTCACGTGCACGCTCTCTATAGACCCCTTCGCAGTAAACGTCATTCATACGTAAGAGGAAATTGCGCATGCAGCCTGGACTCAAAAAAGACTCAGCGAATGCCTAGTTGTTGTGTTGTCGGGTGTCAGAATCGTAGCAGTGATGGGGTTAAAATCAAGCAGTCCAGATTTTGTGCCATCATTATTTGTGTATGCCGAAAATCACAATTTTAAAGCAGGGATGGAAAGGTAAAATTGTGTGCCCTCACTCTAAATGCCAACTTGCGTTGACTGCTCTAACCTAGCTCCCACCCCGTTCAGTTTCATTTCTGCTCTCTGCCTCTCGCTTTTTACGCAGCTCTGATTTCTCTTAGCTGCGCTCTTTACACTATCATTCCTTTCATGCCATCACCTCCTGCAAATTGCTGTTTAGTGTTGGTATTTGCTGTTGTAGCTAAAGCCACATTGCCATCACATCACTGGCATAATTTGATTAAAACAAAATGAATATGAATGTCCCATTGTTAATCAAGTTGTAGTCTCGCTGTAACCAGAATGTTGATGGCAGGCTACTTTTGTAAATAGTTTTTTTTTTTTTTCTGAGTTTGACATTTTTTGTAAATAGTATGACTCAGTGGCGGCTGGTGAAAAAAATTCTTGGTGGGGCTGGTGTGTGCCAGTAGAGTTCCCTGCCTAGTCCAGTATAAGCATTCAAATGAACAGTCAGAAAATGACAATTCCACAATAATAATTTAATTTCCTTCTCAAAATCAGCAGTTTCACAGATAAAGTAAATTAACAATTTACAGCTATATTAGGCTCCATTTATGCTTTGGAAAGGAACGGTTTCAAATACAATACAATACTCAAGTTCTTGAGTGAAGTTTACAGCAAGGGTGATTTCAGCTGAATCTATACAAATCAACTGTGTGTGTGTGTGTGTGTGTGTGTGTGTATGTGTGTGTGAGAGAGAGAGAGAGAGAGAGAGTGAATGAGTGAGTGAGAGAGAGAGGGAGGAAGGTTTCTAAGGTGAGTGTGGGACTGAGTGAGGTGGTGTGTGTGTGTGTGTGTGTGTGTGTGTGTGTGTGTCTGATTCTAAGGTGAGTGTAAGATTTCTGTGTGAGAGAGTGACTATGAAATGAGGTGTGTGTGTTCTGAGCTCGGTGTATTTCTGTGAAACGAGACAGAGAGAGGGGGAGTGAAACACAGTGTTGACACTCTTGTTGTGAATACAAACTATGACAAGAAAGCTGTGTGATTATTGTCCAATATGAACCAAAAGTCTAGTTTTGAACATCAAAGACACAGAGAGAGAGAGAGAGAGAGAGAGAGAGAGATGCATTTTCTGTAGCAGGGGCGAAATTTCCAGCGCCCCAAAACCATTAAATTCGGCGATGCTGATTGGCCAAATATTTATGATTTTTCCCGAGCAACCATACACGATTGGCTATTCCGCTGCACTTCTGGGGCGCTTTGCCGAGGGCCCAAGAAGAGAAATGATACGCGTCTGTCGGTGGAAATTCACCGTTGAATGAGAGTCAGTTGGTGGAAATGTTGTTTAAATAATTCAGATCGCATGTAGGCACACACTATTAAGTAAAACTGACATTGATAATAAAATTTGTAAAAATATATATCGATATATTTTATATTTTTTCCCCTCCACATTTGGGAGGGCGGCGCCCGAGCGCCCCCTATGGGCCAGCCGCCACTGGTATGACTGCCTTCAGGTATCAGAGGAAAACTTATACTAACATCGTCCGTCCACTCTTTAATTAAATGCGGATCCGGTAGGCGATGTCCACTTGTTAGAGTTAACTTATTTATGTAGCGTTCTCGATCTTGTAAGGACAATTGTTTTGCATAATCTGACAGCTCGTAATGCCGGTCTATGGGCAGCGCCATTGTTTCTGAGTCCAGGCTGCGCGCGCATCCTGGCAACGGTCGGTTTGTTTACAAACATGCGAAGGGGTCTATACCATACCAGAGGAAACCCACGCGGACACAGGGAGAACATGCAAACTCCGCACAGAAAGGCCCTCGCCGGCCCCGGGGCTCGAACCCAGGACCTTCTTGCTGTGAGGCGACAGCGCTAACCACTACACCACCGTGCTGCCCAAGCTCAAACTAAAGAAGAAATAAATTTTCTGCACCATGAAACTGTAAATAGTTGTATATATTGTAAATAGACAAACACTTTACAGAACCAAAGGAAAAATGTATTCATAAATCATATAAACCATTATTTAATATAGCAGTGAATGTGTTACCTTAGTTTGGATTTAGAGCAGCAAATCTGAAGTATCATGTTGGTGCTCACCTGGAATGTATATGCAAAATTTATCACAAAAGGCCTATGTCAATGTTTCCTTTACATAGGTGTAGTTGATCTTTATCAAATGAAAGTTTAAGTAATGTATGTACTTGAAAGAGACTTCTACTTTTGTATTAGTGTCAATTTTGTAAGCAAACAGGGTATGGTATTTCAACAACATTTGTAAAATTTTGATGATAAATGGTTTTTAGGGTAAAAAATCTCTAAAATCCATGAGCTCCCGGGGGGCTTCGCCCCCTGGGCCCCCACCGGGCCCCCAGACCCCCGGCTAATATTTCAGATTTTTTCATCACAAGCCACTCTCATCCCTGGCCTATTATACCTGATTGATACTTCTTCCTTTATATCCTGATATTGGGTATGGTACACCGAATGCCCTAATTTCACGGTGATTGCCATTTAGCTTTACACAACACTAAATTTACATTTCACCACACTCATCGAACATCACACCCCATTTAACACTACATAACATTCATTGATATTATATATTGATATTACACCGTATTCCTTCTACATTACAGATATTCATGTAGTACTACACCACATTTGTTTCACACCTTGCATTCATTTCCCATCACATAATAATTCCCTCTGCACACTGAAGCTAAATCCATTTTAGATTTAGATATTGACTTCTATTGATCCTCTTCTGCGTTCAAGGTAACAATACAGAATAATTTCTTTTTTATAAACCTTAATTGTTGTCTGTGTTATTGGGTGGTGTGGCGGTAATACTATAATATAATAGTGTTCACTACTGCAGTCCTCCTGTTCGAACCCAGGGATAAGAACTCAGTTGACTATTAGATGCATTAGATTTATTAGATAGCAACGAGAAGCCTACCCAGGTAGGCAGAGTTACACGTGGAACAAAAGATCATCACAGTTTTGATCAGTTTGACATTTCTGCCATCCTGAGCTTCATGACTCAGTGCAAGCACTTTAAAGCCTTTACAGAGGGCAAGTACCTAATCCAGGTAAAATTATTGAAATGTTCAGGTCACATGTATTCCTTTTTTCATTTTAATGTTTGTGTTTTTGCCTGTATATGCACAGACAAAGCTGATAACTCTATGATATAATAAGTATAAATTTTAAGCCAAATGGGATGCCATGCTTATTTTCATTTTTCTGTTCATCATGCAGGTCATCACTATGAGAAACAAAATGATGCATTCTCCTGACTTCACGTTCAGCAAACAGGAGCTGGATGGCTTTATAAATAATGTTCAGAAGCTGGCTGAGGTTATTGAGAAGCATGCACCGGGACTAAAAGACATATCAAAAAATATACAGAAGGTATCAGCTATTTAAGACACAACACAGCAATAATTATTTTACATATTAAGTATCTATCTATATCTATCTATCTATTGTGCAAAGATATGAAGTTTATCTTCGAGTGCTGAACATTTTCATGAAGCGAACAAGTGAAAATATTTTCAGCATGAAAAGATAAACTTCATATCTTCCCACAACCGTGTAATGTTCTTTATATTATACGGACACATCCACAAAAAATATGCAAGTTAATGAAAATTTTAATTTTGAACCGATTCATCATTTTGACAACACGCATCAAGTTAGCAGGAAAACACTGAGTGACATCATCGGAGTGAAATATCAGAAAATATGTCACTCAGATCCTCAGTGTATTTTGTATGAAAAATACAAGTTTTTCAACATGAGAAGATAAACTTCATATCTTCAAGCCAACGTGTGATTTTCTTTTTATTATATAGACACATTAACAAACAAAACGTACCCAAATTTATCAAAACAATTCATCGATTTCTTCACAAGAGACACGTTAAGCAGTCGTTGGACGAGGTTGAATAAAATATCGTGATTTGTTAGTGGTGAGCAAGCAGTCATTTGCCGATGCTGAAGACAGACACTAACAACTCATGATATTTTGTGAGACCCAAATTCAACAAATATTTTATCATCCATACTTTTTTTTTTTTTGAACTACTGATTTTCAAGTTAGCGTGACGACTCAAACGATAACAAAGAAATCAGATGCAGTCGCTTTTATTTATATCTCATAGAACTCAAAATACAAACGTGCGGAGTAACTGCGCATGAGCAGACTATTTGTAGTCGATACCAAATAATTGGAATGATATTGAGATTTGTCACGGTTTTGGTTCTCCATGTCCCAGATGTAGCTTATATGAAAAATACAAGTGGTGTATTTCCCAGTAAAACACTTGTGTCTATACACGAGTGTTTTATAAGTTTATATAAATAAATTTATAACATCTCTTTAGACTGAATAAACTTTAGGTATGGTTTTGATTAAAGGTAGACTGCCTTTCAAATTTTTCAGCTGTAGGTAGGGCTGCTCGATATTGGAAAAAAATCAATATCACGATTTTTTCAGTAAATATCGATATCGCGATTTTTAAAACGATATTTATACACCTTTTTTTTTAAAGCCCCGATCATCAACACCCGAGGCACCGGGCCACATTTTTATAGTACAGGCCTCATAGGCTACCTGTCAACCCTTCCCGTTGTACCCTGAAACGCCTTTTACTTAAACTATTTACTGTGCAAGCGCGTACTTTGCATAGGTCCTATAGCCTGCACAAGGCTCACGTTCTCCTCACTCAACATTTCCGATCACAGAGGATGGAGCCAGCGCTGGTATTACCAGTGATTACTGCGTAACGTCCACACTGGCTCGTAGCCAGCCAAGGATAAAATCTCTTTCTCTCACACACACACACACTACAACGTAAGCTTGTGTGTTGTTAAGACACCAACATTAAACACGCACACACACGGACTGGCCATCGGGAGTAGCGGGAGTTTTCCCGGTGGGCCGGTGGTTCAGTGTGGGCCGGCGGAGAAAAAAAAAGTTGCGCGCTGGCCTTTAATATGATAAGCAATGTTAACAGTTTCTTAAAGAAACTGTTAACATTGCTTATCATATTAAAGGCCAGCGCGCAACTGTAATAAGCAATGTTAACTGTTTCTTTAAGAAACTGTTAACATTGCTTATCATATTAAAGGCCAGAGCGCAACTGTTTTGTTTTTTTCTCCGCCGGCCCACGCTGAACCACCGGGAAAACTCCCGCTACTCCCGATGGCCAGTCCGTGTGTGAACACGCACAATATAGAGACAAGTCCTTAAGAATTAACATACATGAAAATAGCTCAGCGGCATGTAAACATTCCCTGAAAGTGTAGGTGGCACTGCGGCTAGATGCTACGTGAAATGGCACAAGGCAAACACCATGCTTCGCTCAGTCAACAGACAAAATCCACGAACCCAGTAGTCCTCCTACTACTGTGGGTTAGTGTTCTGTGGCCAAAACACCCTATGCACAGTCATTCCAAAACATCCCCACTAGTTGCAGGTTATGTCTCAAATACAGATATGCGTTGTGGATTAAGCGATCTATTTTCAAGCATCAGGCTTCTCTTCCTTCATCTTCCAAATGTGGACTCCGCTATCTTTTTGGCATGTCAGCATTGAAATACCATTTGCAGAGATATTTCACTCGCCATTAGGAAAAGTAAAAGCAACACATGATTAGGGCTACATGATTAGCAGGGGGACACCGTTTTAAGCGCACGGAATTTTAAAAACAATGTAATTACATCTGAGTCCGTCTACATCGCGCAATAAACCCGTCCTTAGCAGAACCTACTTCAAAGCATGATGCTTGCTGCAGATGCACAAGCCAAAATCAAATGAACCCAAGTAAACATGCCGCGGCGGGCAACATTAATAACCAAATTGCCTTACCTTAAAACGCTGCCTTGACCACAGGACGACTCGCAATTATTCCACTTAAATCCACACGGTTTAACACATCTAACACAGCTAGCAAGCTGGATATGTGCTAATATTGTTGTGCTTGTTTTCTTCCGTAGATGCCATTTTTACATTACCCAGTCCCACATCCAAAAATATGACGTAAATATATGTTAATTGTATTATTATAACTATTAGCAAGCAAATCAAACAACATATTAAATCAATATATCAAATCACCCAACACGTATGAAAACAGAAGAACTGATTTTTTACTGTTGCGGAGATATCGCGGGAGTAGAATGGATGACGTATACAAGGCTACGGTGTGCCTTAGGGGACAGAAGGGTTGTTTTACCTTACAAATGACAAAAAATCGTTTCATATCGATATTATGAATTTTGATATCGTTTGACACCAATATCGATATCGTGATAAAAATACGATATATTGCACAGCTCTAGCTGTAGGTCACAAAAAGAATTTTCCCTGACACCCAATTATTTTAGTTTAGTGGACCGAAAGCTACTCAATTGAAATCACAGACTTCCGATTTTATTAAGTTTTTTAAAATAGAACAATTAATGAATTTAGGGCCATGTGGCCCTAAATTCTCCGCTATTTTTGCCTGCTTCAACATGACCCAATTCAAGATACTACGTCACACTTCACGTGGTGGGCTTTCCCCGTTTGCGCAAGGCATTGTGGGATACAAATCTGAAACAGGAGAGAAAAACGGAGGACGTGAGTGTGCGAATGAAACGTGAAAGACCGACTACAGTAATGGAAAGCAAGAAGAAAAGATGTGATGTTGCGAAGGAAAGGAAACGCAGGACCAAACTAATAAATATCGGCGGTCAGCGAGCACCCCGGTGTGATCAGCTGTTCGTTTAGCGACAGAATGATGGAACTGTCAGTGCACGCTCAAAGGGAAACCTGCGCATGCGTATACAGACTTCCTCTGTCTGCTTGACTGCACGAAGTGAGCGATTTCATTATTTTCTCAGGAATCCCCTCTAATTAAATAAATTCCCAGCCACAGAATGGCCTGATATTTTGTGAGATATTGCAGAAATAATCATATCACAGTGACCAAATTTCAGAGGTAACTAAATTTCACCAATTTTATGAAATCGATAGGCCATCTCTCTCTCTGTAATGTAATGGTAAGCCAGTTTGGTCAAAAACAGCAAAATAAAATATAAAAAATAGCATCACCGTTGCAGCTTTGAATCTTTAATCCAAACGCTGGAAAAATAGCTGGTCTGTTTTTATGTCCATGCTGGCTTCAGGAAGAGATGCAGGGCATGAAAAATTTCCTGGACCAAAACAAAGATTTGCTGGAGAACTTGGGCTCTCCAGTAAACCAGCTGAATGAAATACAAGAGAAGATGAACAAGCATGAACAGGATATGAACAAGCATCATTGATGCAATCAATATGGGACTGCACTACTGTACATCCTGCAACACCTTGACTCTGCAGGGACGTACGCCAGGATTCTGTTCATGGACTTCAGTTTGGCATTCAACACCATTATTCCAGACATCCTCCACACCAAGCTTACCCAGCTCACTGTGCCCTCCTCCACCTGTCAGTGGATTACAAACTTCCTGACTGACAGAAAGCAGCAGGTGAGGATGAGGAGCTTCATATCCAGCACTCGGACTGTCAGCACTGGTGCTCCACAAGGGTGTGTGCTCTCCCCACTGCTCTTCTCCCTTTATACCAACGACTGCACCTCAAGAGACCTGTCCATTAAACTCCTGAAATTTGCAGACGATACAACGGTCATCGGCCTCATCCGGGACGGTGACGAGTCTGCATACAGACGGGAGGTTGAACGGCTGGTCTGGTGGTGTGGTCAGAACAATCGGGAGCTGAACACGCTCAAAACTGTGGAGATGACAGTGGACTTTAGGAGGAGGGGCCCCCCACACACACTCTGCTGCCCATCACCATCAACAACAACACTGTGACTGCCGTTGAAAGCTTCAGGTTTCTGGGTTCCACAATCTCTCAGGACTTGAAATGGGAGACAAACAGTCACTATCATCAAAAAGGCTCAGCAGAGGTTGTACTTTCTGCGCCAGCTCAGGAAGCTCAACCTGCCTAAAAAGCTGCTGACACAATTCTACTCTGCCATCATGCAGTCTGTTCTTTGCTCTTCCATCACTGTTTAGTTTGGATCAGTCACCAAACAGGAGAAGAACAGACTGCAACGGACAATAAGATCTGCAGAGAAAATTATTGGTGTCAACCTGCCCTCCATTCAAGACTTATACTTGTCCAGAGTCAGGAAACGGGCAGGTAACATCTCTGCGGACCCATCACACCCTGGTCACAATCTGTTTAATCTTCTCCCCTCAGGGAGGCGATATAGATCTCTGTATGCAAAAACAACCAGACACAAGAACAGTTTCTTCTCTCAGGCTGTCTCTGTGATGAACAGCTAAAATCCAGATTCATATATCAGTAATATCACTTGTAAAATATCTGAACACTTATACCGTCATTCTGTGCTCACTGTATACTTTATATTTATTTAACTATTCCGTACTTGACTTACCAGGATTACTTTGCACTATGCACCTATTTTTGTTGTTGTTTGCTTGTTTGTTTGATTTTGTGTCTACGCTTTTTTATCTGTTTTGTACTATGAGAGCTAAGTGAACTGGAGTCAAATTCCTCGTGTGTGTCCACATACCTGGCAATTAAAGTGTTTCTGATTTCTGATTATGAACAGGATATCAAAAAACTGAGGGACAGGGTGGACCAGCTGGGAAGTGATGTACCCGGTGAGTGAAAGATGAATGAAGATAAATTAAAGACATAGAAACAGATTAGACTTATACCTACATGGATAGTATATATCTTTTGTCATCTTTAATTGATCCAAGGAAAAGGCATGTCAAACACACTGTAACTAGTGAAGTTCTGGGGAGCATTTAAACAAGATCATTAATGGAGAGCATGAACACGTGGAAAAGTGTTCGTGTGTGTGCTTTTTAACAGAGTGTGAGCTGTTGTGATTTGCTAGCAGTGTGCAAGTGTACAGTGCCCTCCATAATTATTGGCACCCCCCTTGTAAAGATTGGTGAAAAGGGTTAGAAAAACTCCACCTTTTAGTGAAGTTGCTTCATCTCACACTGAAAAAAATGAGAAGAATCCAACCTTTAATTGGAATAAATTTATTCAGAGGAAAAACAAATCCCTCGTGAAGAAATAATTATTTTCAGCAAAAACACATGCCACTATTATTGGCACCCCTGGAAATGATAATGAACACAATGCAACTGAAGCATGTTTCCCATTTAAATTGTACATGTTTGAGTTGATTGGAGTGTGGAGGAACTTTCAAGCTGTAATCCATGACTTCCTGATTAACCGGGGAACAAATATGAGGTGACACAGAAGCCAAATTCCCTTAGTCATCCATCAACATGGGAAAGATAAGAGAACACACAAACCAAATGAGGGAGAAGTGTGTTTACCTTCAGAAGTCAGAGAATTGTTCTAAAAGAATAGCAACTTGCCTGAAAATGTCAATTTCTACGGTTAGGGCAATAATAAAAATGTGGACACCAACTGGAACTGTTACTGTACACAGTTGACTGGAAGATGACCAGTTTATTTGACCCCATGTACAGTGAGGAGGGTAAGAGAGGTAAAAAAACAAAACAAAAAAACTCCAAGGATCACTGTTGGTGAATTAGAAGAAAAATAAAATGTTGGGGTTTCCAAATCTCTAAAACCACCATCAGACTCCACCTCCATACCAACAGATTATTTGGAAGCTATGCCAGGAAAAAAAGCCTTTTCTGTCAGTTAACCACAAACGTAAGTACCTGAAGTTTGTGAAATGCTACTACAACTTTGACTGGAATCGTGTCCTCTGGTCTGATGAAACAAAAATGGAGCTTTTTGGCAATAAACACTCAAGGTGGGATGGCTCAAAGAAGGATGGCTGTAATGAAAAGAACCCAATCCCAACTGTACAATATGGTGGAAGTTCTGTGATGTTTTGGGGCTGTTTTTCCTCCAAAGGCCCTGGAAACCTTGTTAGGGTGCATGGCATCATGGACTCCATGAAATACTGGGACATTTTAAATCAAAATCTGGCTGCCTCTGCCAGGAAACTAAAACTGAATCAAACTTCTGCCATGGCCATCTCGGTTCCCTGGCTTGAACCCCAATGAAAACCTGTGGGTGAGCTGAAGAGGAGGGAGCACAAGAGAGGGTCTCAGACACTGGATGATCTGGAGAGATTGTGTAAAGAGGAATGGTTTCAGATTCCCTGCTTTGTATCTCCAACCTTATAAAATGTTATAGGAGAAGACTCAGTGCTGTTTTACTGGCAAAGGGAGGGTGTACACAGTATTCAATGCAGGGGTGCCAATAATAGAACTTTAGAACTTTGTCATTGTTTTAGAAACAACAAAACACAGTTTAACAGCTCTTGGTAGAAATATCGACGTGTACGGACAACTGTCGAGTATCTCCGCCGCTTCATGGGCGAAGATGCGGCCGGTCGCACTCCGGAGCAGTGCCGATCGAAAATAAGTGTCGATGGGCGTTTATCACAAAGCAAAGAATCACAATAGGTCTGGGGCTGGACGTAGTAAGTTTCCATATTATTATATAATGGATCGGGTTTTACAAGATAAGCCCTTGACACACTGTAAAAAACGTCCATAGAATTAACAGTGAATTTATGTAAAATCATGACATAAAAAAAACTGTAAATACAAAAACAATGAAGCAGTGTGTAATTTACATCAATATACTGTAAAATTCCTAACCAAATATGTTAAATAGTAAGAATATGTTGAATTTATCATTTTTTTGTAGAATTTACAAATTGTAGTTTAAACACAGACAAACTGTAATACTAAAACAGAATGTGATAGTTAAAATTACATCATTGCCCTGTTAAAAAAAAAAAAAATGGCCACCGTTGTGGCTCAGTCGAGTACGGCGCCATACCATGAATCCGGGGACCCAGGTTCGATTCTGACCCAAAGTCATTTCCCGATCTCTCTCCAGTTCATTTCCTGTCTCGACACTGTCCTATCCAATAAAGGTGAAAAAAGCCCCCCCAAAAAATATCTATCTAGTAGATCATTGCTTGTAACCATTTTGAATCATTGTTTATTGTACAATGAATATCCGTAAAATTAACAGTTATGTATTGATTATTGTACATTGAATACCTGTAAAATTTACATTTATCATTAATTGTACATGGAATCCCAGTGAAATGTACAAGTTATTCTGTAATGTTTACATTTCACTGTATTTTTAACAGGATTATTCTGGCAACCACAGCTGCCAGTGTTTTTCCGTAAAAATAACGGATTTTTTTTTTTTACAGTGTCGCCAGCATTCTCTCTGAATACAAGCGATACAGCCGATTCCACTGGCAGTTCACAGAATGAGGGAAGCACTCCCCCTGTGAGTCAGCTGACCGAGGAGGAGGAGGGCGATGAGGACGATGGTGTCAACGCTGCATCAAATGATAGATGTAAGTGGATACATAACATTACATTATATATTTATAGTTTTAACTATACTCTGTATATTATATGCATATATTCAATATATTCTGTTTAATTTTTGTTCAACAGTATACAGTAAATTTTGTAAACAGTAAATTTTGTTCATAGGACTGAACACGTGTTTACAAAAGAAGGAGACGAATGAAAAAGATGACAGCAAATTTCATGAGGAAGGAAAAAAAAAAAGCTCCCAGGGATTCGTATGAGAAAGGAATGAAGACTGAGGCCGAGGAAAGACATAGGACAAGTGTAATAATAATAATAATATTTGCACTTCTCGCACAAATAATAAGTTAAATTTATATATCGCCTTTCAAAAAACCTAAACCTTGCTTTAAAATTATAGAGCAAGGAAAGGAATAAATAAATAAATAAAGATAGTCTCATCTCATTATCTCTAGCCACTTTATCCTTCTACAGCACTGGTGCCATGGTGGCGGCCCGCGGGCCGGATCCGGCCCAAATGAACATCTAATCCGGCCCCCTTGCTGATGTACTGTGTAGTGAAGAGAGTGACTTTGAAATGAGGTGTGTGTGTTCTGAGCTCTGTGTATTTCTGTGAAACGAGAGAGAGAGGGGGAGTGAAACACAGTGTTGACACTCTTGTTGTGAATACAAACTATGACAAGAAAGCTGTGTGATTATTGTCCAATATGAACCAAAAGTCTAGTTTTGAACATCAAAGAGAGAGAGAGAGAGAGAGAGAGAGAGAGAGAGAGAGATGCATTTTCTGTAGCAGGGGCGAAATTTCCAGCGCCCCAAAACCATTAAATTCGGCGATGCTGATTGGCCAAATATTTATGATTTTTCCCGAGCAACCATACACGATTGGCTATTCCGCTGCACTTCTGGGGCGCTTTGCCGAGCGCCCAAGAAGAGAAATGATACGCGTCTGTCGGTGGAAATGTTGTTTAAATAATTCAGATCGCATGTAGGCACACACTATTAAGTAAAACTGACATTGATAATAAAATTTGTAAAAAATATATATCGATATATTTTATATTTTTTCCCCTCCACATGTGGGAGGGCGGCGCCCGAGCGCCCCCTATGAGCCAGCCGCCACTGGTATGACTGCCTTCAGGTATCAGAGGAAAACTTATACTAACATCGTCCGTCCACTCTTTAATTAAATGCGGATCCGGTAGGCGATGTCCACTTGTTAGAGTTAACTTATTTATGTAGCATTCTCGATCTTGTAAGGACAATTGTTTTGCATAATCTGACAGCTCGTAATGCCGGTCTATGGGCAGCGCCATTGTTTGAGTCCAGGCTGCGCGCGCATCCTGGCAACGGTCGGTTTGTTTACAAACATGCGAAGGGGTCTATACCATACCGATCCGATGTGCGTGGTAATATGGCGGACAGATTCCGTCACTCTGATTGGCCAATGAGCTCTCTAGCTATTTTACGTACAGATCAGTGACTGGACCCTGTGGAAAAGACTGAATATCGGGCAACCATAGGCGTGACATGTTTCTGTTTGAAAAAGAAAAAAAAAAAAAATGTTCTGTTTGAAATCGGGTCAATTGTACCACAAACCATATCAGCATTAATGGATTCCTCCAAGAGTAGTGACAAAAATTTCGGACGCTGGATTCAGGCGGTCGATATTCTGCGCATACTGAGGAGACACATTCGGGAGCTTGTGGAAGAAGAAACCGAAAATTATCACCGGTGTCTTCAGGAAAAGTTAGGGAAGGAAACTTGTACATCCCAATGTCGTTTGCAAAACTACAAACGAAGATCAAGACAGGTAAACCACAGTAGAAGGAATCAGATCTAAAGCAATAATTTGCAGTGTATTAGTTATTATTCACAAGGGCCTGATGGGTTAAAATATAACACAGCAGCAGTTGTATGTAAAATAAATACATACATAAAAATCTATAGATAGTACAGCGCCCTCCACAATTATTGGCACCCCTCGTTCTTAGGCTTCTAATAAATTCCTTTAAAAAGTAATATAGGACAACAATGCAAATTAGAGATGGTTTTATAACCTTTTCCAGCCTGATGAGCATCAACAACACTTTCTCTGAGGTCCTCAGAAATCTCCTTTGTTCGTGCCATGATACACTTCCACAAACATGTTGTGAAGATCAGACTTTGATAGATCCCTCATCTCATCTCATTATCTGTAGCCGCTTTATCCTTCGACAGGGTTGCAGGCAAGCTGGAGCCTATCCCAGCTGACTACGGGTAAAAGGCGGGGTTCACCCTGGACAAGTCGCCAGGTCATCACAGGGCTGACACATAGACACAGACAACCATTCACACTCACACCTACGCTCAATTTAGAGTCACCAGTTAACCTAACCTGCATGTCTTTGGACTGTGGGGGAAACCGGAGCACCCGGAGGAAACCCACGCGGACACGGGGAGAAGATGCAAACTCTGCACAGAAAGGCCCTCGCTGGCCACGGGGCTCGAACCCAGGACCTTCTTGCTGTGAGACGACAGCACTAACCACTACACCACCGAGCCGTCCTTGATAGATCCCTGTTCTTTAAATCAAACAGGGCGCCCATTCATGCCTGATTGTCATCCCACTGACTGAAATCACCTGACTCTAATTTCACCTGCAAAATATACACTATATTGCCAAAAGTATTTGCTCACCCATCCAAATTATCGGAATCAAGTGTTCCAATCACTTCCATGGCCACAGGTGTATAAAATCAAGCACCTAGGCATGCAGACTGTTTTTACAGTTTGGAGCTGGCCCCTTCCTCTTCCAACATGACTGTGCACCAGTGCACAAAGCAAGGTCCATAAAGACATGGATGACAGAGTCTGGTGTGGATGAACTTGACTGGCCTGCACAGAGTCCTGACCTCAACCCGATAGAACACCTTTGGGATGAATTAGAGCGGAGACTGAGAGCCAGGCCTTCTCGTCCGACATCAGTGTGTGACCTCACAAATGCGCTTCTGGAAGAATGGTCAAAAATTCCCATGAACACACTCCTAAACCTTGTGGACAGCCTTCCCAGAAGAGTTGAAGCTGTTCTAGCTGCAAAGGGTGGACTGATGTCATATTGAACCCTATGGATTAGGAATGGGATGTCACTTAAGCTCATATGTGAGTCAAGGCAGGTGAGCAAATACTCTTGGCAATATAGTGTAGCTGCAAGCAGCAATGTGGGGGTCTAGCAGAAATGGCAGCGTCCGCAATGGTCTTCAGATGCAACACTGACTGCATGTTACATGACAAACAACCAAAGATTCACAGAGATGTGAACTTATCTCCTGCCTGGGAGCTTTTGGGTAAATGCTTAAAAAAAAAAAAAATTGACACTGAGTACCTTTTTGTGAGGATTGGTCTGAAGATCAGCTGTTACCAATTTCATAAGAAAATGTGTGACCTATAAAATATGATCTTATAACAATGTTAAAATTATAGCGCCCCCCCAGAGGTCAAAGGTCACCATATTTAATGAGTGTCCTCAGGATGGGGTCAAGAGTCTGTACCAAGTTTGAACTTGGAACGTCAAACCGTTCCTGAGATATGACCTCACTTCCTGTTTGGCGGTTTCGCCGCCATTTTCGTTTGGCTGTGGCAGGCAAATGCTTTTGAATTTCTAAACGGCTATCAGTAAGTTTTGTGGGGAATGGCCTGAAGACCATGTGTTCCAATTTTCATGACAAGCAGGCTAAATTTGCGACCGCTGAAAATTTTGTTTCACTTTCAACAAAATCCAAAATGGCGGAAAATTACATCATAGGATGTGTTGAACTTGGCTTGACCCAAGGATTCCAAGGGTACCTGATTTTTGAAAATCGGGCATACAGCTCAAAAGTTACACTCATGGACGCAACTCCAAATTTGATCCATTGGTGGCGCTAGACCACTTAACTTGCATACATGACACTTGGTCAAGTTAATCAGGGTGCCGTCCCCAATGTGTGTGCAAAATTTCACAATTTTTTACCATACGGTTCTATAGGTTGCCATAGACTTCCATCACGGAAGAAAGTTGAACAATAATAAGAATACATAGGTGGTGTTTACATTAGACCGTATCAGCGGATCATCAGATTAACGTTTTTAAAACGATTCGCGTGCACACAGCAACGCCAATACACGGATACACTCGGCTCCGCAGGCATCCTGCGCTCCAAATCACTCCGCCCTGAACAGCGAGTGCCAAAAAAATGTATATGGTATGTCTTTTAGATTGGAGAAAAACATCTTGTGAATGAGTCTGCAGTAGCAGACGGCTCCGATACATCTGTGGACTGTGATCCGCTTTCACCACCGTCCAAGAAAAAGGTAAATTTTCTGGAAAGCCCATTTTGAACTGTCAGTTTGTTTTTGGTGCCTTCATGGGGACAGACCATAGTCATTAAATATGACCAAGCACACCATTTTCTGGTTAGTTAGTAATTGTGGACCACAATGTATTGTCATTTAAATTTTGTCAAATGCAGGGGCGGCACTAGAGGGTTGCTGAAAATCCTAGCACCGCCACTCGTCAAATGATTTACAGTCTACATTTGAGTGTGGATTTTACATGAATTTACTTCTGAATTTTATATGAAGGTTTCACACACTTTACATGTGAATTTGGATGATCAGTTACAATTCAAGTGGAAAGTTTACTTTTTAATCATTATTACCACCTAAGTATTTGTTTTTTTCTTTGTTTTACCTCTCGGAATGCATTTCTATTTTGTCACTTATATGTCACTTTGTTGTCAATTTGTTATTCTTTAGAGTTGTAATCCAATTCTGCAGTCCTCAGAGTCTGAGTCAGACCAAGACGAACATTATGTCCCAAAGCTGAGGAGGACCAAAAGCATACAGGTAATCAAGACACTATATATTATGTTTGGGTCATTTGACTTAAAAATTGAGTTGAAAAAGTGAACTAACTGTGCTATTTTTAATAAAATTTATCTCTTTTCCCCAAAGATTAACAGAAACAGATTTTGATTCCTATGAGCTTTTTGAGATGTCAGATGAGAGTGAGGATGAATACGTTCCTTCTACGAGTGAGGATTCTTCTGATGCAACAGACACAAGCGAAGTTCTTGAAATGTTCAATCAGAAGAAAATTGTCCCAAGGGGACGCTCGCCCCTACGAAAGGGGAACAGCAATGCTTTGAGACGGAAAAGGTTCCAGCGTTCCAGAAGTGCATCTCGTTGCAAAACACATTCTTTTCATGGACAGTCACCAGAAGAAAATGAAATATCACATACAGAAGACCTTCATGGAAATTTGACACAGGTTTGTCCTGACAGTACTACTTCAGATGGAGCTGCTGACTTCCCTACCATACCTGCTGTCTGTAAAAAAAAAAAAAAAAGACGGATCACGACAATACAACAAAAAACAGTACTGTTTATACTGTAAAAAGGGATTCATAAAAATGGCCAGGCATTTGGAGCATGCTCATAAAAATGAGAGAGAAGTTGCAAAGGCTGTGTCTCTTCCAAAAGGTTCTAAACAAAGACGACTGCACCTGGAACATTTGAGAAATAGAGGCAACTTTGCACACAATTCTGAGGTGTTAAACACTGGTGTTGGAAAGCTTGTTCCTCGGAAGCAACCTAAAGAGGATACTAAATCCTCTAAAGATTTTGCTCATTGTTTATTTTGCCAGGGCTATTTCACAAAGAAGCTGATGTGGCGCCATGTGATGATATGCAAGCTCAAGCCTAGTGACTATGTGAAGCCTGGCAAAACACGAGTGCAAGCTCTTTGTGCTTTTGCTCTACCACCACCACCTGGAGTCAAAGCAGAATTTTGGAAAGTCTTAAACAATATGAATCAAGATGATGTTTACTTTGCAGTCAAATCTGATGTCTGTATCATGGAGTATGGTGAGCATTTGTTTAACAAGCATGAACATGATGTGAGCAAACACGAATATATCCGCCAAAAGATGCGTGAACTGGGAAGGCTTTTGATGTGTTCGAAGAAAACCACACCATTGAAGATCACATAAGACCTGAAAATTTCATGCATGTTGTGCAAGCAGTGCAACTTGTGGCTGGCTTTGTGTCTGAATCCAACACCTACAAGCATCCAAGTCTTGCACTCAAAATTGGACACAGTTTGGTAAAGATATCGCAGCTTCTTGAAAGTCGTGCATGTGTTCAAAACAACAACATTGCAGCAAAATGTGCTCGTTCATTCCGCAGAGTATACGAAGCCAGATGGAATGAAGTAATTTCAGCTGCGTCACTGAGAACACTGCAAGAATCAAAATGGAATGTTCCTCAGTTGATTCCATTCACTAAAGATGTTCAGACTCTCCACTCCTATTTGGATGTGCAGCAAGAACAGTTTTGCAACAAACTGTCCTCAGAGCCATCTAAAAAGACTTGGTCACAATTGGCGAAGATCACTTTGACACAAGTCATGATGTTCAATCAACGTAGAACAGGAGAAGTTTCAAAAATTCCTCTCTCTGCCTACTTAGCACCACATCCATTAGATCTGCAGGAAGATGTGGGTGAGGCCCTTTCCAACCTCGAGAAAAAACTGTCAGCATTTCAGGAGGTTGGAAATCAGAGGAAAGAGAGGGAGAAAAGTCCCGGTCCTCCTAACTCCAGAAATGCAGCAATCGTTGGACCTCCTTGTTGCTAAGCGGCATGAATGTGGAGTTCTTAAGGAAAATGGCTATCTATTTGCCAGGCCATGTGTATTGACATGCTTCCGTGGCTCTGACTGCATCAGAGATTTTGCCAAGGACTGCGGTATTAAAAACTGCACAAGTCTCACTTCTACAAAACTGCGCAAACAAACTGGAACTCTCTCTCAAGTACTCAACCTCAGTAATACAGAGTTGGACCAGTTGGCCACATTTCTTGGCCATGATATCAGAGTACATCGCCAGTTTTACAGGCTACCTGAAGGCATCCTTCAGCTTGCAAAAATAAGCAAAGTCCTCTTGGCTCTTGACCAGGGACGTTTGGCAGAATTTAAAGGAAAAAGCCTAGACGAGATCGCAATTGATCCTGAAGGTACTTCTGATGTCTTTCTTCATATATTTTTGTGTAAAAGGTAGACTTAAACTAGAATAATTCTTAGATCAAAATCATGTCTTACCAATCAAATGATTTGCTACATTTTTTACTTTTTGCCTTTCATCCCTTTGCTTATTTTAGAGAATGTGAACCTTGACAGTGACTATGAGGCACAGGATGAGTCTGACACACAAGGTATGCACTTTCATATTCTGATGTCTGTCCTCATATGTTTCTGTCTAAAAGGTAGACTTTAGATAGGAATATTAGCAGGTCTAAATGAATGTACTGACTGCAGTTGTTCCAGTCAGACAATCTATAATCTGCTTGCCTTTTCCATGTCCTTGCTTATCTCAGAGAATGTAAACCTTGACAGTGCTTCTAAGGGACAGGGTGAGTCTGACACACAAGGCATGTTTCCCCCCCACATGGTCCCAAATACATGTATGTATGCAATGTATGCAGGACCTAAATGTATGTGTGGTTACAGACATATACAGAAACTTATTTTCCCTGAATTTCAGGACGCTGTGTTGAGCCCAGCGGGATGACAACAGTGGATCCAGATGTGAGGGCGTGCTGTGAAACATTGCAGGGCACCGTGACCCCTACAAAAACCTGTAAAAGGAAGTCCCCAAAGAAGAAATGTAAGATGTGTTCCAAGTTGATAGAGATTGTTTGTCTTTGACAACTGGAATTTCACATGTCTCTCTCCCCTTCTTCTCCTCTATATCCATCCATCCCTCCCTTCCTTCCCTCTGTATACAAATCTCACACAGGTCGCCCACCAGTGACGAGGAGGTTGTGGAATAAGGAGGAGATCGCTGCCGTTGAAAAGCATATGATGGCGTTCATTACCACGTGTCGTGTTCCTGGGAAAGCTGAATGTGAACGGCGCCTTGCACAAGAGAAAGTAGCTCTGAAAGACAGGAATTGGTTAGCTGTAAAATTCTACACCAAGAATCGGATCACAGCTCTAAAACACAAGATGTAAAAGAAATTTGTTTTGTTTTATGGTACAGATGTTGGCAACCTTTTTTGTCATCATAATTGAGTGAGTTAAGCTAAAAATGGTTTTTACAGTTGTAGAAAGTGCAAGTTGCATGTTCTGATGGCAAAATGATCATTCACTTAAAGCATTTGATGGATTTCAGTCCTCCGAGAATTACCCGAGAATTACTTGATAGATGCCTGTAAAATTCAGAAGAATCGGATCACAACACACAAGATTTGTAAAAGAAATGTTTTGTTTTATAGTACAGATGTTGGCAACCTTTTTGTCGTCATAATTGTGTGACTGAGTTCTAGAAAGTGCAAGTTGCATGTTCTGATGGCAACAAAGCATTCAAAGCTGATGTCCTCATGAAGCTGTGTTAAACTGCGTAAATCTACTGTTAAAATAATGTCACATTTTGACAGGAACAACAAACGCACAAAATGATGCAATCGCATACAATTAAAGGTTTTTTTTTTGTTTGTGTTTGTATAATGCATGTTTGTGTCTTTACAATTGAATTAAACATACCATTTAATGTTAAACAAACTGTTGGTAGTGGTCTGAGTTAGAGAGCTCCTTGATAATGCTTTAGGCTCTGTCTAGGCAGTGTTAAATTCATGTGCTCAATGATGTGCAATTGGCAAGATTCATTGGCAAGTTATGTTTTTTTTTTTTTTTCACATTTCTTCTGATTCATTTACATTTTTGACCAGTGCAGTGGTGTTAGCTGACCAGGACAGGTCGGCAGAGATGTGAACCCCTAGGAATTTGAAGGTCTCCACTCTCTCGCCGTTGATGTACAGGGGGGCTGGGGCGGCTTTGTTCCGTCTGAAGTCCAGGATGAGTTCCTTAGTCTTGGTGATGTTCAGCGCCAGGTTGTTGACTGCACACCACTCCCTGAGTCTAAGGACCTCATCTCTGTAGGCCACCTCATTCCCCTCTGTGATCATCCCCACCACCGTTGTGTCATCTGCAAATTTCACAATGATGTTCTCAGAGTGGGTGGGTCTGCAGTCATGTGTGTAGAGTGAGTAGAGAAGAGGGCTCAGGACACAACCTTGTGGCGAGCCGGTGCTGAGCGTGCGGGCGGATGAGAGGTGGGGGCCCAGCTTCACGTGCTGGGGTCGGTTAATCAGAAAGTCTTTAATCCATGAGCAGGTGGAGGGTGGGAGCCCCAGGTTGGCCAACATGGGGATGAGGATGTCCGGTATTATTGTGTTAAAGGCTGAGCTATAGTCAATGAAGAGCATCCTGACATAGCTCCCCTTTTTCTCCAGGTGGCTCAGTGCAGAGTGGAGGGCAGTGGTTATTGCATCCTCAGTGGATCTGTTTGGTCCGTATGCAAACTGATGTGGGTCGAGGGTGGGGGGGGGGGGGGGAGACAGGCTTTGATGTGTCTCAGTACCAGTTTTTCAAAGCACTTTGTGATGACTGGGGAGAGTGCTACTGGGCGGAAGTCGTTCAAGTTGGTTGTGGGTGTCTTTTTAGGGACTGGGATGATGGTGGCCGATTTTAGGCAGGCTGGGATGTTGGTTTGTTCAGTTGCAGTATAATCCACATTTTTGTATGTCATCAATGTAAATTAATGTCATGCAGCAATATTTTTCCACTGATTTCACCCCCGCAGTCATGATCGAGTAGTTCTTTAAAGTTAAATTGGTATGCATAGTAAGTGGTACTAAGAATGTAAGAAAAACCAGAATGGGTGTGTATGTTGTGGTACCACAAAGCACTGAAACCTGACAAGTCCCCAGGAGTTAGGTTCTTGTCAGGTCAAAGACCTCTACTTTGTCTGTCTGATAATTTGAAGGTCACATGTGTGTTCACATCCACTCAAGGCTGCTGCATGGATTTTTTTCATTGCTGTATGTCCTTTAGAAAGGGTGGTTCCCACAATGCATGGTCTTGTCAGGTTGACCCACAAGTGCGCAAAGACAAGTGTGTGTGTGTGTGTGAGAGTGAGAGAGAGAGAGAGAGAGAGAGAGAGAGCGCGTGTCAGAGTTGCATGTTGACCATTAAATTGGCTTGAATTTGTTAATCATGACAAGTTTTTTTCATGTGTGTTTGCTTGCCATTTTAGTACAATTTTTAAGTCAGAAAACCCCAGAAGCTTCCCAGGACCCAGGAGCTTCGGGGGGCTTCCCCCCCTTGTCCCCCCACCAGGCCGCTGCCCTGGACCAGCTGGGGGCCTGCGGCCCCCAGACCCCCAGCTAAAGTTTTCAGATAATTTCACCAGCCCCAAATCACATCCCTGTATTTACACAGGTAAGTAAACAGGTAAAGTGAAAATATACTAACTAGCAACGTTTCACACAAAACACAATGTATAGCATGTTGTAAATGAGGCTTAACAATAAGCTAAATGACTCAGCAGTGTGGCTAACTAGCACTGCTAACCATGATTAGCATAATTAACAATGCCAATCTCGTTTTAACTTAAATTAAACATTTTGATCATCACTTTCAACACCACAGTGATCTTAAACGACAACAACAACTCACTGTTGGTTCCACTCCAAGGTTAAAACAGCTGAATCTCTGGAGGAGCACATTTGTAATGGCTTGTAACAGGCATGGTTGAAACAAGAAGTGCCTCGTGCATATAACAGGAAGTGACTACAAATTAAAGCTGCAGTGCCTAAAACTACCACTAGGGGAAACCTAACCCCACCCAGTAACTGACAGAGTCAGCACAATTTTAAATCAGTGTTTTAGTTCAAAGTGTCGGGTGAATAAAGTGTCTGCAGAAAAGAAAGCAGGAGCATCGCTAAGAAATAACATCACTGTGTTTCTCCAGCAGGAACAGCTCCTCTTACCATGTGGAGGGATTTTGCTGAATTCCTCCTCACAGAATTCCCCGAGTCTCTTTTTCAGATCTGAGAGAGAATTCCTCACTCCATCAAATGAGAGATGTTGATGGACAGTGACGCTGGATGTGTGAAAATCTGGTCTTTGAAGTTGAGGAGAGCGACGTCCAGAAGCTAAAACCTACAGAAAGCAAATGAAATGTAAAACCCACTTGTGATGTCAGACAGGGACATTTATTGCTCCCTTAATGAGAGGTGTTTTAGAGAGTGTGTGAGGAACAGCTGCCTCTGTAGATCAGACAGTGAGTGTTACCTGGAGGAAATGGATGTGATTGTGTGTGTGTGAAAGCTGCTCCAGTTCAGTGACTCTCCTCTGAAGATCAGCAATCTCCTGCTCCAGTTGCTCCAGGACTCGTTCAGCTCGACTCAGTTCAGCCTTCTCCTGATCTCTGATCAGCTCCGTCACCTCCCAGCGCTTTTTCTCCATGGAGCTGATCAGCTCAGTAAAGATCCTCTCGCTGTCCTCCACTGCTGTCTGTGCACTGAGCTGTTAGGACACACACAAGATTTAAAGCTCATCTATCATTCCCTCTCTTACTGGGACTGTAAATGACTCGTTGTCCATGTTGTCCGTGTTTCTAGGAGCAGCTCTGTCTCTGCTCACCTTTATAGTGTTCACAGCCTGTTTCAGCTCCTGCACCACCTTCTGCTTCTCCTGGATTCTCTGCTGGGATTTCATCTGCTCCTCCTTTAACTCACTCTGAGGACAAATAAAATACATTCAGCTTTTTATACAGTACGAGCGAACTGGTTCCATATTAATGTCAGTTCAAAGTACATTCACGTTTCACTCTGAAGGTTATGTACTCTCTGTGTGTGTGTGTGTGTGTGTGTGTGTGTGTGTGTGTGTGTGTGGAGTGAGAGAGAAAAATGTTCACTAACTGATCTGGGCTGGGTTTCCCGAAAGCCTCTTAAGGCCAAGAGAGTTTTAAATGACCTCTTAAGATCCATCATCAAGCTAACGTGGTTTTCCCGAACAACATCGTAGCACAAGTCGTCCTTTAGTTTGCTCGGAATTTACGAGAGACCCGGAGCACTCGTTCAAAACAAAGAGCGACTCGCTCGCTGCCGAATCCACAGAATGCGCATGCGGCTCTGAGGGACTCTCACAGTCAGCGGGGGAAACTGGTGTTGAATCTGCTGGTGGTGTTCAATTAGTTTTCTTCTACATTGCAAATACATCGAGTTAATTATCAGAGGTGGACAGTAACGAAGTACATTTACCTGAGTTCTGTACTGAAGTACACTTTGAGTATCTGTACTTTACTTGAGTATTTTTTGTGGAAACTTATGACTTTCACTCCATTTGAAAGACAAATATCGTACTTTTTACTCCACTACATTTCTATCAAGGTCCTCGTTACTCGTTACTATGAAGCAGCTTTGAAAGTGGATGTTTTTTTCTTTTCTAAAACGTGATTGGTTTTTCCGCAGGTGACACTGAGACAGTCTATCAGTAATCACTAGGGTCACGTCACGTCCATAGACTGGATAAAATCAAGATCAATGATTTCTCCGCAGCATTATTTAACACGATCAGTTGACAGCAGAATGGAAGGAGGCGGTTCTTCTGGGGAATGCACACACCCACGGTTCTATAGTTAGAACCCATGGTTCAGTTTTCTGAAAGGAATAAAGAGTCGTTTCATTTTAAATGTTGGCTTTGTTTGCCTAAAACGGAGCACATCACAGCCTACAAAAACTCACCATCCAACCTGCGGAAGCATATTGAGGGATATAAAATGTTTTATTCTATGCAGTCTGATTAGTCAAATGACTTTCTGTGGATTTGCCCGCCAAGTTGCCATAGTCTTCTCCACATCTAATGTTTACACAGTTAGTTAACTTGGACATTGTTCGTTATGTCTAATACAATTGCCTTTAGCAGCTACTAATGCCTATATGGGGGACGCAAACTGCAAAGACGCTCTTCGTCCTGTTGCTCTTTAGACTCCTTCTTACAAGTGAGTTCAGGAAAACCATGTACAGAGACAACGTTCGTTCCTTAAGAGAGTCTCTCACCTCTCTCTTTAGGTCTAAAGGGCACCGTTATCAGGAAACCCACCCCGAACCAGATTACGACCATCACTGAAGATAAATTTAACACACTGTTCACCAGAACACAGACAATTTTAATCAGCTTTTACAGAATCCTTCTGATTGAGACACACATTGAAATTAAAGTTCAAATCATATCACTGACTAAAGCACCTGTTTCTAGATGGGAAACTATAATTAAGATGATTTAATTCTGGAAAGATTTCTAGTTCTCACCTGTTTCTCAGCTCTTTCTGTTGCAACTGAAACAGCATCATGGTCTTTATGTTTCTCCAACATACACAAATAACAGATGCAGGCTTGATCAGTACGACAGTAGATCTCAATCAGCTTGTTATGTTCAAAGCAGATCTTCTCTTGGAGTTTTGCTGAGGCTTCAATTAATGTGTTTTTTTCAAAGCAGGAACTTCAAGATGAGGTTTCAGATGAGTTTCACAAAATGAAGCCAAACACATCAGACAGGACTTGACGGCTTTGTGTTTTCTCCCGGTGCAGAAATCACACTCCACATCTTGGACTTCAGTCTTCTTCAGTTTCTCCACCACTTCAGCCAGCATGTTGTTTCTGCATAGAACAGGCCTTGTAGTGAAAGCATCTCTGCACTGAGGACAGCTGTAGACGCCCTTCTGATCCCAGCAGCCATTAATACACACCTTACAGAAACTGTGACCGGAGATAGTCACCGCATCCTTCAGGAGATCCAGACACACTGGACACATGAACTGGTCCTGAGCTACTGAAATACTGGCCTCAGCCATTTTCCTGAACTCGCACTGAAAGAGAGAGAGAGAGATCAGTTTTGTTTTCTCTGAAATGACGAGTCACTTCCTGGTCCTGTGTGTGAAAGAGAGAGAGTAATAGGAAGAGGAGGAGCACAAACACAGAGAGGTCATGAACACTCCTATTAACCATTTCATCTCCTTTCAGTGCAGAAATATAACCCATGTAGCCGCACTGATTAGGATTAATTTCATGACATTTTATGAACGTTGATTCAGTGGACTCCACTAAAATGTCCAAAAAAAAAAAAAAAGTGAAAAAAAAAATTCAGAAAAATCTGGAAGTCCAACTCTCTTCCTCTAACGGGTTTGAACACAAACACAATCCATCTCTTTCGTTTTCTCCATCACAACACACACTTCTGACCTTCACCAATTCACACACTCCCTCCTCTTTCTTGACGAATTCAGGAAGAAACTTTCTGTCCAGGAAATGCAGAAGAGAACATCGCGATATTAATGACTCAGCAGCCAGAAAGATAAAGGTTTAGATGATAAAAAGATCTTTTATTGATCATTTAAACAAGTTACAGGAAACTTTTCCTTTTTTATCTGTATATTTTGTGTATAATTGTATACAACTGTGTTCAGTACGGTTGGCAGAGACATGTTTATCGCTGTCAGTCATCTGCTTTGGTTCATTATCCTTCTGAAAAATCCACTTCTGTTGGTTGAATCATTTCTCTGCAGATTTCTGAAAGTTCATGACGCTGTTATTGAACACAAGCTCACCAACAGCGCTGTAGGAGAAACAGCCCCAGCCTCCTCCGTGCTTTATAGTACCTTAGTGCAGTTTGGTTGGAATTCTTCTCCTGGCTTTCTCCACACAAACACTCGACCACCACATCCATCCAAGTTCAGTTTGGATTCATCTGAAAATAAGATGTTTCTCCAGAAGCTGCTGTGTTTCTTTTGCAGATGTCACCTTTATTTTCTTCTTCTTGAGGCTGATGAATGGTTTCTGCTGCGTTACTCTTCGTGTCCCCATGCTCCATGGTCCTGATTTGAATCGTATCTCATCTAGTTGTATCTGCTAATTCTCATCAAGATCAAGACTTGCTGCTGTTTCTCGGCTGCTTTTCTTGATTTTAATCACAATTTTGCTGCCCAAATCAGCTGGTGGTATTTCTGGGGCTGCCTGTACGTTGTCTGTTTTCATTCACAAATCCTTCTTCTTTTATCAAGTTTTGCTGATCAGGTGACTGGAGCGGCTTCTTTCTGCAGCCATGTTATGACTAAAGAGTGGCCTTCTTTATTCATTTAAAGCGGATGTGTATGTAGTCGATTCCCTTCAGGTTCATACAGGTATCTCGAGCAGAGTACCCACATGGTGGAGCATCATATTAACTATGGAGTCACTAGAACAACCAGAATAATATTAAGAGACCAAATACTTTTTAAAAAGAAGTAACCATGTAAAAATGGGTGAAATAACTTCTGGTTCTGGGACTGCAGGCTCAATAATATGCTTGTTCAAAAATGTCTCCATTTCATTGCCAATGGCCTCTTGTTGAGCTGGGGAGAATTTATGCTCATAATTAGTGACATTTTGGATACAGGAGGGATCATAGTCAAATTCAATGGGACAGTTGCTTACACATTGCAAAATGTAAGGATCCGTAGTGATCTTTCTCCATTCCTTCAAATAACGGCTTATTTGCCCAGCTATAAAAGGCTGTTGTGACCCGAGTAGTATATTTATCAAGTTATCATAGCTGACCTGTTGTGGAGGAGTTAATTCTGAGTGCTCTTGTTGTAGGATGCGGACTTCGCCGACGTCCTCCTGCGGTCGGCGTATCTTTCCCCTAAAAAAGGCCTGTTGAATCCTCGGCCGCCATAACGACCCCTCGCTGAGCCAAAGCGATCTGAAGACCTTCCCTGGCCATAGGGCTGAAAGCGTGAACCACGACTCTTCCTAGGGGGTATGGGGTATAAGCTTTTTTCCCAACTTGTTTGCTTTGGTCACTGCATCAATTTCTTTCCCCTTGTCATCACCAAACAACTCTGTTGTAATAGGAGTTGAGGCATTGCATAAAGCATTGTATTGGGCATTGAGATCTGGCTTTAGCAGCTCTTCTCTTCAGATTGATTTCTCTATTGCCAGACAGGATAAGCACCAAAGCATGGACTAGTTTGGTTTTCATTTCTCCGGATGCTGTTTTTGAGGCATCAAGGATAGCATAAGCTGCAGTTAAAAACATCTGTTGACATCTCTGCATTCCAGTATCTGCTTTCTTGGTGTTGTCTTTAAGCTGAGTCCACACAGTCCTGTTCGTCTCAGGAGCCAGTAAGAGCTTACAATTTTCCGGTCTGGGATATTTGTCAGTAAGCTCGTCGAGTTTTGCTTTGGGTAGTTTGTCATTGATGAGACCATCTATGATCTTCACCAGATCGTCATCGATTGGTGAGCTTGTTTTCTCACTTGTGGCAAACTCCTGGGCGAGGTCCTGGAACTCACTTGAGGCAGCATTTTTCTCTTTCTGTTGATCTTTATCTTGAGAAAGGAATTTTTCTAAGTCACCAGCAAGATCTGCATTAGAGATATTCCTGTCAGATTCCTCCTCTTCATCACTCCAGAAATCTTCATTATAAGCGTAGTTTTCGATGGCAGTCGCAACAAACTGTTCTACATGTTGTTTCAGATCAGTTTTCATCTCTGAAAACATGGCAGATATAGAAGTTTTCAAATCTTCTGAGGATGTGGTTTCAGTTGAGGTTCCTGGGTCACACATAATTGCCGCGAACGAGTAATAAATATATGTAGTGTGAATAGGAATTCACAAGTCTTATTCAGATTCTGAATATTTATTGTCATTGTCTCAAAAAACAACAACGAAATTCCGTTTGGAGCATCCATACAGCAGAGTTGTACGCCACTCATTGAATATTCTTCAAAGCAAAGCTAGATCGAAGATTATGAACGTAGTGTTTCCCAAAATTAATACGACTGTGGATCATTTGTAGGGAAACTATCACTTACTCCCCCCCCCCTTTTTTTTTTTTTTTTGCTAGGGAACTAACACTTACTTCCCTTTTTTATTACCAATTTTAATGACATTGTCGACTTTTAAGTAGAATAACAGCATTACGAATTTAGACTGTAGGGAAACTATCACTTACTTTCCCTTCTTAGTGAATCTTTTAAGGGAACTATCACTTACTTCCCTAAAGTTCCTCGTTAGGCTTTACACCAACTGAGGTATGAAAGCTCTCGTGAAGTTATACGAGTCCATGTGACTAACATTAATAAAACAACTCCCAAAACATAAAGTCGGAAATTTCTAACAGAAAAAAATAACAGAAACTATAAGAAAAGGAATATAATATATCCATAAATATAAATTACCTGTATAAAACCGAATTTAATCAAAAAAAAAAGCGCCGCTCTGGAAGGAAGAGCACAAGGCAGCTCTGAACTCCACGGCGTCCAACGTTGAACTGACTCACGGCGCGCGCGTGGGCATCTCATGTTAACCGGAAGTACGTCACTGCGATTTGGTAGAATTCTCCCTTTCCTGTTCCGTTTCTCCTGCAATAACTTCGGCGAACCATCTGAACCTCTCCTGTTTATGTTAGCGGTGATAAAAAGGAGTAAAATAAAAACATTTTTTTAAGTGAACACCCCGTTTACTGACCTGTAAAAGCAGGTGGAAAGCAGAATAAGGAAGACAGGATGCGTCTCCGTTTTCCTCCAGAATGTGTCTGAGGGAGGGGCGGGAGGTGGGGCTCCCTTACCGGACCCCCCCAACACCTGAAGCAACAACAAATTCTTCTTATTCTTCTTCTTTTTAATGGCAGATAATCACAATCTGTGTATACCGCCACCTACTGTACAGGAGTGTGTGAAGGGACTGGACAGATTCTATGTCAGATTACTAGGCTACAAAAAAAAAATTATATTCTTTTCATTAGACCTGTATCATTAAGATAACTAATTAGTGCTTTAATTCTATTTCGCTGTATTCCTTCTTCCTTTAGTATGTTGTGAATGTCTGAATGTCTGTCTTCAAGCTCCAACCATTTCTGTCTTTGATAACTGTATTTACTACAATGAAATAAAACATGCTCAACATCTTCCTTAACTCTACATCCTTGACAAAGACCATCACTTTTATCTAATATCTCATCTCATCTCATTATCTCTAGCCGCTTTATCCTTCTACAGCATAGGTGGCCAACCCGCGGCTCGCGAGCCGCATGCGGCTCTTTGCCTGGTGTCATGCGGCTCTCACCTTCACGTCCAAGTTGGTGTTCGTTTGTGGTTTTATGTGCGTTTTCGCTTCACTGCAGTTAATTACGGTTATTTTATTAAAGGTGCTTCGCTTAGTTTCATTACGGTATTTTCACATCATGACAAATGCGCAGGTGCGCGAGATGATATGCTAAATTTCAGATCTCAAAATGGCAGGGAAAAAATGCACTTCAAAAAGAAAATATGAAGCTGAAAACAGGACGTTTTTAACAGAGTGGGAGGATTTATATTTTTTCGTTGAACGTTATGGCAAGCCATTCTGCCTTCTATGTCAGTCGTCATTGTCGCATTTCAAGGCTTCAAATCTTCAGCGTCACTTCAGCTCACTACATGCTAAAATCGACCAGGACTTTCCGAAAGGGAGTGAACTTCGTAAACACAAGTTAATCACGTTAAAAAGTCAATCACAAACGCAGGTACAGCTCTTCAAAAAATGTACAAAACAATCAGAGACAGTAACACATACTGTTTGAGGAAATTAAATTAGCACTTTGTAATTTCCATTTTCCGACTGACTGTATTTATTTGAATACTTATTTATTTGAATGCAGGTCTTGTGCAGGTCATGCAATTGAGAATTCAAGCTGAATCAAAATGGCTTTTGCATTTTCGATGTTAAACAGGTAACTCCAAAATGCACTAGAATACAGGAAATTGCATCTAAGAAATCCAAAATTTTTCGGGGGAGGCCCCCCGGAACCCCCCCAATGGGGGGAATCCCCACATGTAAACAATGTCTGCCTTTCTGCCCCACCTACAATTTTCTTCACCAGTCGCCACTGTTGAAAATGACTGGCCTGTGGTCTTGGTACTGCAGTAAATGTATCATTATCATGTTGGTGTGGGGCATTGGTTAAGTTGGAGTGTGACATCAATGTGGCTGTGTGTGTGTGTGTGTCCGCGCGCGCAGAAGGAAGGGTAATATTTGTGTGCCCATGTTCATGTGCCGATGTGGCTCTTTGCCGTAACACAGTAAGAATTGTGGCTCTTGGGCTCCGACTGGTTGGCCACCCCTGTTCTACAGGGTCACAGGCAAGCTGGAGCCTATCCCAGCTGACTACGGGCGAAAGGCGGGGTACACCCTGGACAAGTCGCCAGGTCATCACAGGGCTGACACATAGACACAGACAACCATTCACACTCACATTCACACCTACAGTCAATTTAGAGTCACCAGTTAACCTAACCTGCATGTCTTTGGACTGTGGGGGAAACCGGAGCACCCGGAGGAAACCCACGCGGACACGGGGAGAACATGCAAACTCCACACAGAAAGGCCCTCGCCGGCCCCGGGGCTCGAACCCAGGACCTTCTTGCTGTGAGGCGACAGCGCTAACCACTACACCACCGTGCCGCCTATCTAATATCTGTAATGTTGCATTAAGACCTGTGTGTCCCAGTCTTAATCTTGTATATACTACCTCCTTATTTCTGTTAAATCCCATTGATGTTATTCTTTTCCCTCCTACCTGACTCTGCATATTAAAGTATTGTCTACCTTTGGGTTCTGTTTCCCACTCTTTTTGCCATCTTTTCATAATCTCTGTTTTAATTAAAGCTTTAGCTTCTCCTTTTCCCAGTGGAATATGAATGTCTACCTGTTCTTTATCAATGGATTCTTTGGCTATGTGGTCTGCTATTTCATTACCTTTAATTCCTATATGGGCTGGTATCCAACAAAACTCAATAGTAAGTCCCATATTCCTTATGTGAGCTAAGAGATGTTTAACTTCAATTACTAAGTCTTCCCTTGTTGAGTTACCTGATAAAAAACTTTGTAAAACTGACATTGAATCTGTACATATAACTGACTTGAGTGGTTTGATTTCTTCAATCCATCTTAATGCAGAAAGAATTCCAGCCATTTCAATTGAGTAAACTGATAGGAAATTATTCAGTCTATAGCCATATGTTTTTTTGAATTCTGGAATATAAATTCCAATGCTACATTTACCACTTAATACATCTTTTGATCCATCAGTATAAATTTGGAGATATCCATAGAATGAAGAAGTCAAGTATTGTTTGCAAAGTAATGCAAAACTCTTTTGATTTGGATAATCTTTCTTTGCCTCTAGCAGTTCTATATTAACCTCAGGGGTAGGCAGAATCCATGGAGAGACACCACTTAAAGCTAATGCAGGGCTGTATGTTAATTCCTTCAAACCATACTGGTTTGCAGTATTGTCAATGTTCCACCCAAACCCATTATGCTTCTTGTAATATTCCCAGCAATCTTTAAGTACTGATATGGCTGGATTGTTAATACTGCCCTGCAGTCTGACCCAATACATTAGAGAAAGCTTGTTAAACCTTAAATTAAGTGGGGTTTCCTCTGACTCCACCAGAAGAGCACATGCAGGAGTTGTTTTAATAGCACCCAAAGCTATTCTAATGGCCTTTAATTGTATTCTTTCCAGTTTCAGAAGGGATGTTTTACAAGCTGAGCTATATGTTATACAACCGTAGTCAATAGTTGATCTTATCAATGCTTTGTAAACATTCAGCAAAGATTGTCTGTCTGCTCCCCAGGTAAGACCAGATATCATCCTCATCAAGTTCAGTACCTTTTTGCATTTAGTTTCAACATGTTCAGTATGAAGTTTCCATGTCAGTTTACTATCCAACCACATACCTAGATATTTAAATGCATTCCCCATTTCAATAATATGATTATAGAGCATTACTTTAACATTTTCTGGAACTTTCTTTCTTGTAAAGTATGTGACTTGAGATTTTTGAACAGAGAACTTAAAACCCCAATCTATCCCCCATTGTTCTAGGATGTGTATGTCCTTCTGGATTGATTCAGTAATGTGCGATATGTTACGTCCCCTTTTCCATATAACAGCATCATCTGCATATAGTAAACCTTCATTCATTTCACCCAATTTCTCAAAAATATCATTAATCATAATGTTAAAAAGTATTGGACTAATGACACTCCCTTGGGGTATTCCATTTTCAACAGTAAATTCTTCTGAAATAGCTTCACCCACTCTGACCCTTAAGGTACGTTGAGAAAGAAAGTCTAATATGTAGTTGTACATCTTCCCATTAATTCCCAATTTTCCTAATTTTATTAATAATCCTTCCCTCCACATGGTATCATAAGCTTTCTCTATATCTAGAAAGACTGTTACCATAGCCTCCTTCATAACCAATGCTTTTTCAATTTCATTAGTAAGTTTGATTAATGCATCAGTTGTTGATTTCTGTTTCCTGAATCCAGTTTGATAGCTGTGAAGTGAACAATTATACTCTAAATAGTAATTTAATCTTGACACAATCATTTTCTCCATCAGTTTCCCTAAATGTGAGGTGAGAGCTATTGGTCTATAATTCCCTGGGTTGCTTGGGTCCTTTCCGGGCTTATTAAATGGGAGAATTGTAGATCTTTTCCATACATTTGGTAGTTTACCCTCATTCCATACTTTATTAAATAGATTAAGAATCTTTTGTAGAACTGCATCAGGTAATTGCCTAAACATAGCATAAGTAATCACTGCCTGGAGTAGAATATGCAGTGTTATTTAAAGCCATTTTTAATTCTGATATATTAAATTCAGCATCCATGCTGGACATGTTTGGTTCCTTCATGACTAGAGTATCCTTATTTACTTCCAAGACTTCTTTTTTCCTTTTCTTAAAACATTCTTCCAGATGGTTACCTTTATGGATATCTGCAAAGGTTTTACCTAAAAGGTTCGCTTTATCAGAATCAGCAACATATTGATTATCACCTTCCATTAGCACAGGGATATGTGATGGTTTATATCTTCCGGTCATTTTTTTAATCATCATCCATACTTGGTTTATTGTAGTTTCTCTACCTATTGTTGAACAAAACTGCCTCCAGGATTCTCTTTTTGCTTCTTTAATAACTTTCCTAGCTATGGCTCTTTTCTTTTGATAATTCAAGAGATTATCAGATGTTAATGTTTTACACAGAATCTTAAAAGCTTTATTTCATTCTTTAATTGCTTCAGTACATTTATCATCCCACCATGGTACATTTCTTTTATTCTTTTTACCTTCACTAATTGGAATACTTTGGCTTGCTGCAAAGTATATAAGAGACCTTACGCTACTATTCATATCATCCACGTTTTGATCAACTTCTGGTATCATTGAAAGCATATCTTCAGAGATTTCTTTAAACTCATCCCAATTAGCTTTGCTAAACACCCATTTGTGATGTATATAATTTGGATCAATCTTAAACTCCATATCCATTTTGCACCATATTGGAAAACGATCACTTCCAATATTAGTTGATTGATCTACATCCCACCTAGATCTATAAGCAATTCTTCTGTCAACTAAGGTTAAATCAATGCAAGATGTCTCATTCTTATAAATATTGATCCTAGTACCAGAACCATTATTTAAACAAACTAACATTCTTCAACTGCTAAGCCATTCATGTCTGTATGTTTACTACCCCATAAGCTGTTGTGGGCATTAAAGTCACCACACCATATTTCAGGATGTTTTTTCTCAAAGATATTGTTTAGTATGTCAGTTGTTAAACTCTTACATGGGTTATAATAGTTAACAACACTATATATTTCCTTAGGCCCATTAAATATTTCTGTGATAATACATTCATGTTCTTTATCTATATTAATACGTCTGTAAGGAATCCCATCTTTTATGAATGTCGTACATCCACCACCTCTCTCATTACTTCTATCCAATCTAATGCCTTTAAAGCCTTTGATGATAAAATCTAGGTGTGGTTTCAACCATGTTTCCTGAATACATATTATATCAGGTTTATCTGTCAAGTTTTGAATGTAACTTTTGAATTCTTGTCCATTAGCTAATAGACTCCTTGCATTCCATTGTAAAATGAAAAGAACCATAATACATTCAACTACCTTGAGTCTGTCCATATTTAAGATTTATCATTTCATGAATTACATCAGCTTTACTCATAGGCCCCAAAAAAATCATTGGCAATGTCAACAATTGATTTAATCCTGTCACTTTTTCTTGAGTGTTGTAGTGCTGTGTTCATCACTGTGCAAATAAACGCAATGAATTCATTCTTATCCACAAGTAGTGTTTCTTTTGTGATTTTTGTTTTGCATTCACATTTACATGTAACTGAAGCTGGAATAGGCCTAGGCCTGTTAACATGTTGAGGATTCCCTTCTAATTGAACTCTGTTTTTCAGTCTTAGCGTGTTATCAAACTGGCTCCAAGTGGATTGTTCTGGTGAAGTAGGAACACTAGTAACTCTCTTATCCTTCTTAACTATCTTAATGGCATCTGCATAAGAAATCTTGTATGTAACTCTGTATTTCTTTGGCCTCCTTTTGCTTCTCACAACCACCATATGCAGCACTGTGTGGTCCTCCACAATTGCAACACTTTAATACAGTTTCCCCACACTGACCATATTCGTGTTCACCACCACATTTTGCACATCTTATTTTACCTCTATATTGCCCTGCCACATGACCAAATCTTTGGCATTTAAAACACCGCAATGGAGGTGGAATGTATTCACGGACCATGTAAGACATATATCCCATCTGAACTCTAGTCGGCAAGTCTTTACTGAAGCTTAATAAAATTGATGTACTTTCAGTTTTTTCTTTTCCCTTGGTCAAGCGTTAGCATCAGTTATTGCATACCTTGCCAGATTCTCCTTGATCTCTTCCATTAAGACTGATGTTGGTATTCCTGTTATGACACCTCTAGCTTTAGATGCTGCCCCTGGAATATGTGAGGTAATTTTAAGTTTGTTAAGTGACTCCTTCATCAGGATGCTATTTCGCTGCTTTTCAGTCTTAGCAAAAATCAAAAGCCTCCCATTTCCCATGAATCTGGCGTGATTTATCTTTCCTATTTCTCTCTCAATTGCCTTAGTAATGTGGATTGGATGTAAATCTGGCCCTCCTTTTTGTTTAAAAACTACCATAACTTTCCATACTTCTTCGCTTGACCCCTTAGACATCTTTCTATCAACCTTGGTTTTTTTGATAACAGATTTTCCAGACTCGTCTCCACTGCTATCTCTATCTGACAGTTTCCTAATTCGACTGGCTTCTTCCCAAAACATATCCTCATTCACATTAACGTCATTATTTCTTAAACAACCATCTGACTTTTCTGCCATGTCCACTTCACATTCACTGTACAGTTAAATGTCTTCCTGTGGCTTACTGCATGCCTTGTTTCTTCTTCTTCATTGAATTGCGGCCAAACCTCCACGCCCCAAGCTGCTTTTCCTCTCCACCCAACCAGCAACAACAAATGTTCCGCCCCACTGCTTTTAAACTAAAATTACCCCCTTTAACTGGTTCTTCACTTTTAAACTGAAATTGAAACACATACATTAATGAAATTGTCCCATTAATTTGCATAAAATAACATTAATGTGGCCATTCCCTCCCAGGGGTGCCACACATACACACCGCCTCGTGGCCAGTGTTAGTAATTACCAGTCATACACACCGCCTAGTGGCGAGTGTTAGTAATTACCAGTCATACACACCGCCTCGTGGCCAGTGTTAGTAATTACCAGTCATACCACCGCCTAGTGGCCAGTGTTAGTAATTACCAGTCATACACACCGCCTCGTGGCCAGTGTTAGTAATTACCAGTCATACACACCGCCTAGTGGCCAGTGTAAGTAATTACCAGTCATACACACCGCCTAGTGGCCAGTGTTAGTAATTACCAGTCATACACACCGCCTAGTGGCCAGTGTTAGTAATTACCAGTCATACACACCGCCTCGTGGCCAGTGTTAGTAATTACCAGTCATACACACCGCCTCGTGGCCAGTGTTAGTAATTACCAGTCATAGAGATAATGAGATGAGACACACCGCCTAGTGGCCAGTGTTAGTAATTACCAGTCATACACACCGCCTAGTGGCCAGTGTTAGTAATTACCAGTCATACACACCGCCTAGTGGCCAGTGTTAGTAATTACCAGTCATACACACCGCCTAGTGGCCAGTGTTAGTAATTACCAGTCATACACACCGCCTCGTGGCCAGTGCTCACCAGTAAACAAATAAAACAAAAGAGACTGGCTTTGATATCAGAAAATTCTACAACCAAGAAACAGATGGGAGCTCCGCTTTTAGGCAGTGCCTAAATCTAAATATATTAGCCCTAAACTGAGATTCAAAAAGTTTCAGGTCATTTATTTTCTTTTCCCATTTTGTCCTTTCTTTCTGTCCATGAAGTGTCTCATTCTCATCTCATTATCTCTAGCCACTTTATCCTGTTCTACAGGGTAGCAGGCAAGCTGGAGCCTATCCCAGCTGACTACGGGCGAAAGGCGGGGTACACCCTGGACAAGTCGCCAGGTCATCACAGGGCTGACACATAGACACAGACAACCATTCACACTCACATTCACACCTACGGTCAATTTAGAGTCACCAGTTCATCTAACCTGCATGTCTTTGGACTGTGGGGGAAACCGGGGCAACCGGAGGAAACCCACGCGGACACGGGGAGAACATGCAAACTCCACACAGAAAGGTGTAGGTACCCAGATAGCAAAAGGGCGTTGATTCGATGGGGAATCATCGGCATGTTCTTCGACCATACGCCGTCGAATCATCGTGGATCACCGGCGTTGATTCAACACCGCTTTGCTCATACGAGTTTGCGTTGAAACGACGTTGAAAAGTGGATGGTGGCCGACAGAGAATAGACCCCCTTTCACCCTTTATTCAACTACGGATTTCGGTCGATTTATAGTTTAATTTTCAGCGATGATTCATCCAACTTTACTTCCTGTTTTGTGTACAACAGGAAGGCTACAAATTAAGCAAAACAGGCTAAATTAAACTAGTTAACAATAAAGCATAGGGGCTCTTGCCTAGGATGAACACACACATGCATACTTCAACCATGAAAGTGAAACTTAATTTATATCAATGTGCGTAGGCTACGTCCTGTTTTATGTACAACAGGATATAAAAATGCATGCAACAATGCACCTCTCCTAATGTTTGTCAAAATATCTAATGAGGCATAACTTTTAACATTTATAAGGAACAGAACACACTTGAACAAGCTCTTAGAAACATTTTATGATTTATTTATAATTTATAATTGTGGCCTATATTCCTCCTGCGGCACAGATACCTGTACATGGAAACAGAAAAACATAACCAAAATCAAACTGCTAACACAATGACAGTGGAAATGGCACAGAATTATCTACAATGTCAACATTTATCTCAGATATGTTGAAAAATTAATAAGAAAATACCTTAATTACACTGTAATAACATTTAGCATCAAACTGCTAACACAGTGAGAGTGGAAATGACATAGAGGCATCCAGAACGTCAACTTTTACCTCAGATATGTCGAAAAATTAAAAAGAAAATACCTAAATTACACTGCAATAACATTTAGCATCAAACTGCTAACACAGTGACAGTGGAAATGACATAGAATTATCCAGAACGTCAAAATTTACCTCAGATGTGTTGAAAAATTATTATGAAAATACTTAAATTACACTGTAATTACACTTAGCATCAAACTACTAACACAGTGACAGTGGAAATGACATAGAATCATCCTGAACGTCAACTTTTACCTCAGATGTGTTGAAAAATTATTACGAAAATACTTAAATTACGCTGTAATTACAATTACCATCAAACTGCTAACACAATGACAGTGGAAATGATATAGAGGCATCCAGAACGTCAACTTTTACCTCAGATATGTCGAAAAATTAATAAGAAAATACGTAAATTACACTGCAATAACATTTAGCGTCAAACTGTTAACACAGTGACAGTGGAAATTACACAGAATCATCCCGAACGTCAACATTTACCTCAGATGTGTTGAAAAATTAATAAGAAAATACCTAAATTACATTGTAATAACATTTAGCATCAAACTGCTAACACAGTGACAGTGGAAATTACATAGAATCATCCCGAACGTCAAAATTTACCTCAGATGTGTAAAAAAATTAATAAGAAAATACCTAAATTACACTGTAATAACATTTAGCATCAAACTGCTAACACAGCGTCAGTGGAAATGACATAGAGGCATTCAGAACGTCAACTTTTACATCAGATGTGTTGAAAAATTAACAGAAAAATATTTAAGTTACACTGCAATAACATTTAGCATGAAATGGCTAACGAAGCAAGCATGGAAATGTCACAGAAGTACCTACAATGTTAACATTTACCTCAGATATGTTGAAAAATTAATAATAAATTACCTAAATTATACTGTAATAACATTTAGCATCAAACTACTAACACAGTGACAGTGGAAATGACATAGAGTCATCCAGAAAATCAACATTTACTTCAGATGTGTTGAAAAATTATTACGAAAATACTTAAATTACACTGTAATTACACTTAGCATCAAATTGCTAACACAGTAACAGTGGAAATGATATAGCGGCATCCAGAACGTCAACTTTTACCTCAGGTGTGTTGAAAAATTAACAGAAAAATATTTAAATTACACTGTAATAACATTTAGCATGAAACTGCTAATACAGCGACAGTGGAAATGACACAGAATCATCCAGAATGTCAACTTTTACCTCAGATGTGTTGAAAAATTATTACGAAAATACTTAAATTACACTGTAATTAAACTTAGCATCAAACTACTAACACAGTGACAGTGGAAATGGCACAGAATCATCCAGAACGTCAACATTTACCTCAGATGTGTTGAAAAATTATTACGAAAATACCTAAATTACACTGTAATTGCACTTAACATCAAACTGCTAACACAATGACAGTGGAAATGGCACAGAATTATCTACAATGTCAACATTTACCTCAGATATGTTGAAAAATTAATAAGAAAATACCGTAATTACACTGTAATAACATTTAGCATCAAACTGCTAACACAGTGAGAGTAGAAATGACATAGAGGCATCCAGAATGTCAACTTTTACCTCAGATGTGTTGAAAAATTAACAGAAAAATATTTAAATTACATTGTAATAACATTTAGCATGAAACTGCTAACACAGCGAGCATGGAAATGCCAGAGAATTATCTACAATGTTAACATTTACCTCAGATATGTTGAAAAATTAATAATTAAATACCTAAATTACACTGTAATAACATTTAGCATCAAACTACTAACACAGTGACAGTGGAAATGACATAGAGTCATCCAGAAAGTCAACATTTACTTCAGATGTGTTGAAAAATTATTATGAAAATACTTCAATTACACTGTAATTACACTTAGCATCAAACTGCTGACACAGTGACAGTGGAAATGACACAGCATCATCCAGAACATCAACATTTACCTCAGATGTGTTAAAAAATTAATAAGAAAATACCTAAATTACACTGTAATAACATTGAGCATCAAACTGCTAACACAGTGCCAGTGGAAATGACAAAGAGTCATCCAGAACGTCAACTTTTACATCAGATGTGTTGAAAAATTAACAGAAAAATATTTAAGTTACACTGCAATAACATTTAGCATGAAACTGCTAACAAAGCAAGCATGGAAATGCCACAGAAGTACCTACAATGTTAACATTTACCTCAGATATGTTGAAAACTTAATAATAAATTACCTAAATTATACTGTAATAACATTTAGCATCAAACTACTAACACAGTGACAGTGGAAATGACATAGAGTCATCCAGAAAATCAACATTTACTTCAGATGTGTTGAAAAATTATTACAAAAATACTTAAATTACACTGTAATTACACTTAGCATCAAATTGCTAACACAGTAACAGTGGAAATGATATAGAGGCATCCAGAACGTCAACTTTTACCTCAGATGTGTTGAAAAATTAACAGAAAAATATTTAAATTACACTGTAATAACATTTAGCATGAAACTGCTAACACAGCGACAGTGGAAATGACACAGAATCATCCAGAATGTCAACTTTTACCTCAGATGTGTTGAAAAATTATTACGAAAATACTTAAATTACACTGTAATTAAACTTAGCATCAAACTACTAACACAGTGACAGTGGAAATGGCATAGAATCATCCAGAACGTCAACATTTACCTCAGATGTGTTGAAAAATTATTACGAAAATACTTAAATTACACTGTAATTGCACTTAACATCAAACTGCTAACACAATGACAGTGGAAATGGCACAGAATTATCTACAATGTCAACATTTACCTCAGATATGTTGAAAAATTAATAAGAAAATACCTTAATTACACTGTAATAACATTTAGCATCAAACTGCTAACACAGTGAGAGTGGAAATGACATAGAGGCATCCAGAACGTCAACTTTTACCTCAGATGTGTTGAAAAATTAATAAGAAAATACCTTAATTACACTGTAATAACATTTAGCATCAAACTGCTAACACAGTGAGAGTGGAAATGACATAGAGGCATCCAGAACATCAACTTTTACCTCAGATATGTCGAAAAATTAAAAAGAAAATACCTAAATTACACTGCAATAACATGTAGCATCAAACTGCTAACACAGTGACAGTGGAAATGACATAGAATTATCCAGAACTTCAAAATTTACCTCAGATATGTTGAAAAATTATTATGAAAATACTTAAATTACACTGTAATTACACTTACCATCAAACTGCTAACACAGTGACAGTGGAAATGATATAGAGGCATCCAGAACGTCAACTTTTACCTCAGATATGTCGAAAAATTAATAAGAAAATGCCTAAATTACACTGCAATAACATTTTGCATCAAACTGCTAACACAGTGACAGTGAAAATTACATAGAATTATCCTGAATGTCAACATTTACCTCAGATGTGTAAAAAAATTCATAAGAAAATACCTAAATTACACTGTAATAACATTTAGCATCAAACTGCTAACACAGTGACAGTGGAAATTACATAGAATCATCCCGAACGTCAACATTTACCTCAGATGTGTTGAAAAATTAATAAGAAAATACCTAAATTACACTGTAATAACATTTAGCATCAAACTGCTAACACAGCGACAGTGGAAATGACAGAATCATCCAGAACGTCAGCATTTACCTCAGATGTGTTGAAAAATTATTACGAAAATACTTAAATTACACTGTAACTACACTTAGCATCAAACTACTAACACAGTGACAGGGGAAATGGCACAGAATCATCCAGAACGTCAACATTTACCTCAGATGTGTTGAAAACTTATTACGCAAATACTCAAATTACACTGTAATTACACTTAGCATCAAACTGCTGACACAGTGACAGTGGAAATGATATAGAGGCATCCAGAACGTATACTTTTACCTCAGAAATGTCGAAAAATTAATGAAAAATACCTAAATTACACTGTAATAACATTTAGCATCAAACTGCTAACACAGCGACAGTGGAAATGAAACAGAATCATCCAGAACGTCAACTTTTACCTCAGATGTGTTGAAAAATTATTACGAAAATACTTAAATTACACTGTAATTAAACTTAGCATCAAACTACTAACACAGTGACAGTGGAAATGGCACAGAATGATCCAGAACATCAACATTTACCTCAGATGTGTTGAAAAATTATTACGAAAATACTTAAATTACACTGTAATTTCACTTAACATCAAACTGCTAACACAATGACAGTGGAAATGGCACAGAATTATCTACAATGTCAACATTTACCTCAGATCTGTTGAAAAATCAATAAGAAATTAACTAAATTACACTGTAATAACATGAAGCATCAAACTGCTAACACAGTGAGAGTGGAAATGACATAGAGGCATCCAGAACATCAACTTTTACATCAGATGTGTTGAAAAATTAACAGAAAAATATTTAAATTACACTGCAATAACATTTAGCATGAAACTGCTAACAAAGCGAGCATGGAAATGCCACAGAAGTTACATTGTTATCATTTACCTCAGACATGTTGAAAAATTAATAATAAAATACCTAAATTACACTGTAATAAAATTTAACATCAAACTACTAACACAGTGACAGTGGAAATGACATAGAGTCAACCAGAAAGTCAACATTTACTTCAGATGTGTTGAAACATTATTATGAAAATACTTAAATTACACTGTAATTACACTTTGCATCAAATTGCTAACACAGTGACAGTGGAAATGATATAGAGGCATCCTGAACGTCAACTTTTACCTCAGATGTCTTGAAAAATTAATAAGAAAATACCTAAATTACATTGTAATAACATTGAGCATCAAACTGCTGACACAGTGACAGTGGAAATGACACAGCATCATCCCGAACATCAACATTTACCTCAGATGTGTTGAAAAGTTAATAAGAAAATACCTAAATTACATTGTAATAACATTTAGCATCAAACTGCTGACACAGTGACAGTGGAAATGACACAGCATCATCCAGAATGTCAACATTTACCTCAGATGTGTTAAAAAATTAATAAGCAAATACCTAAATTACACTGTAATAACATTGAGCATCAAACTGCTAACACAGTGACAGTGGAAATGACATAGAGTCATCCAGAACGTCAACTTTTACCTCTGATGTGTTGAAAAATTATTACAAAAATACTTAAATTACACTGTAATTACACTTAGCATCAAACTGCGAACACAGTGACAGTGGAAATGATATAGAGGCATCCAGAACGTCAACTTTTAACTCAGATATGTCGAAAAATTAATAAGAAAATACCTAAATTACACTGCAATAACATTTAGCATCAAACTGCTAACACAGTGACAGTGGAAATTACATAGAATCATCCCGAACGTCAACATTTACCTCAGATGTGTTGAAAAATTAATAAGAAAATACCTAAATTACATTGTAATAACATTTAGCATCAAACTGCTAACACAGTGACAGTGGAAATTACATAGAATCATCCCAAACGTCAACATTTACCTCAGATGTGTTGAAAAATTAATAAGAAAATACCTAAATTACACTGTAATAACATTTAGCATCAAACTGCTAACACAGCGACAGTGGAAATGACACAGAATCATCCAGAACGTCAACATTTACCTCAGATGTGTTGAAAAATTAATAAGAAAATACCTAAATTACATTGTAATAACATTTAGCATCAAACTGCTAACACAGCGTCAGTGGAAATGACATAGAGGCATCCAGAACGTCAACTTTTACATCAGATGTGTTGAAAAATTAACAGAAAAATATTTAAGTTACACTGCAATAACATTTAGCATGAAACTGCTAACAAAGCGAGCATGGAAATGCCACAGAAGTACCTACAATGTTAACATTTACCTCAGATATGTTGAAAAATTAATAATAAAATACCTAAATTATACAGTAATAACATTTAGCATCAAACTACTAACACAGTGACAGTGGAAATGACATAGAATCATCCAGAAAGTCAACATTTACTTCAGATGTGTTGAAAAATTATTACGAAAATACTTAAATTACACTGTAATTACACTTAGCATCAAATTGCTAACACAGTAACAGTGGAAATGATATAGAGGCATCCAGAACGTCAACTTTTACCTCAGATGTTTTGAAAAATTAACAGAAAAATATTTAAATTACACTGTAATAACATTTAGCATGAAACTGCTAACACAGCGACAGTGGAAATGACACAGAATCATCCAGAATGTCAACTTTTACCTCAGATGTGTTGAAAAATTATTACGAAAATACTTAAATTACACTGTAATTAAACTTAGCATCAAACTACTAACACAGTGACAGTGGAAATGGCACAGAATCATCCAGAACGTCAACATTTACCTCAGATGTGTTGAAAAATTATTACGAAAATACCTAAATTACACTGTAATTGCACTTAACATCAAACTGCTAACACAATGACAGTGGAAATGGCACAGAATTATCTACAATGTCAACATTTACCTCAGATATGTTGAAAAATTAATAAGAAAATACCGTAATTACACTGTAATAACATTTAGCATCAAACTGCTAACACAGTGAGAGTAGAAATGACATAGAGGCATCCAGAATGTCAACTTTTACCTCAGATGTGTTGAAAAATTAACAGAAAAATATTTAAATTACATTGTAATAACATTTAGCATGAAACTGCTAACACAGCGAGCATGGAAATGCCAGAGAATTATCTACAATGTTAACATTTACCTCAGATATGTTGAAAAATTAATAATTAAATACCTAAATTACACTGTAATAACATTTAGCATCAAACTACTAACACAGTGACAGTGGAAATGACATAGAGTCATCCAGAAAGTCAACATTTACTTCAGATGTGTTGAAAAATTATTATGAAAATACTTCAATTACACTGTAATTACACTTAGCATCAAACTGCTGACACAGTGACAGTGGAAATGACACAGCATCATCCAGAACATCAACATTTACCTCAGATGTGTTAAAAAATTAATAAGAAAATACCTAAATTACACTGTAATAACATTGAGCATCAAACTGCTAACACAGTGCCAGTGGAAATGACAAAGAGTCATCCAGAACGTCAACTTTTACATCAGATGTGTTGAAAAATTAACAGAAAAATATTTAAGTTACACTGCAATAACATTTAGCATGAAACTGCTAACAAAGCAAGCATGGAAATGCCACAGAAGTACCTACAATGTTAACATTTACCTCAGATATGTTGAAAACTTAATAATAAATTACCTAAATTATACTGTAATAACATTTAGCATCAAACTACTAACACAGTGACAGTGGAAATGACATAGAGTCATCCAGAAAATCAACATTTACTTCAGATGTGTTGAAAAATTATTACAAAAATACTTAAATTACACTGTAATTACACTTAGCATCAAATTGCTAACACAGTAACAGTGGAAATGATATAGAGGCATCCAGAACGTCAACTTTTACCTCAGATGTGTTGAAAAATTAACAGAAAAATATTTAAATTACACTGTAATAACATTTAGCATGAAACTGCTAACACAGCGACAGTGGAAATGACACAGAATCATCCAGAATGTCAACTTTTACCTCAGATGTGTTGAAAAATTATTACGAAAATACTTAAATTACACTGTAATTAAACTTAGCATCAAACTACTAACACAGTGACAGTGGAAATGGCATAGAATCATCCAGAACGTCAACATTTACCTCAGATGTGTTGAAAAATTATTACGAAAATACTTAAATTACACTGTAATTGCACTTAACATCAAACTGCTAACACAATGACAGTGGAAATGGCACAGAATTATCTACAATGTCAACATTTACCTCAGATATGTTGAAAAATTAATAAGAAAATACCTTAATTACACTGTAATAACATTTAGCATCAAACTGCTAACACAGTGAGAGTGGAAATGACATAGAGGCATCCAGAACGTCAACTTTTACCTCAGATGTGTTGAAAAATTAATAAGAAAATACCTTAATTACACTGTAATAACATTTAGCATCAAACTGCTAACACAGTGAGAGTGGAAATGACATAGAGGCATCCAGAACATCAACTTTTACCTCAGATATGTCGAAAAATTAAAAAGAAAATACCTAAATTACACTGCAATAACATGTAGCATCAAACTGCTAACACAGTGACAGTGGAAATGACATAGAATTATCCAGAACTTCAAAATTTACCTCAGATATGTTGAAAAATTATTATGAAAATACTTAAATTACACTGTAATTACACTTACCATCAAACTGCTAACACAGTGACAGTGGAAATGATATAGAGGCATCCAGAACGTCAACTTTTACCTCAGATATGTCGAAAAATTAATAAGAAAATGCCTAAATTACACTGCAATAACATTTTGCATCAAACTGCTAACACAGTGACAGTGAAAATTACATAGAATTATCCTGAATGTCAACATTTACCTCAGATGTGTAAAAAAATTCATAAGAAAATACCTAAATTACACTGTAATAACATTTAGCATCAAACTGCTAACACAGTGACAGTGGAAATTACATAGAATCATCCCGAACGTCAACATTTACCTCAGATGTGTTGAAAAATTAATAAGAAAATACCTAAATTACACTGTAATAACATTTAGCATCAAACTGCTAACACAGCGACAGTGGAAATGACAGAATCATCCAGAACGTCAGCATTTACCTCAGATGTGTTGAAAAATTATTACGAAAATACTTAAATTACACTGTAACTACACTTAGCATCAAACTACTAACACAGTGACAGGGGAAATGGCACAGAATCATCCAGAACGTCAACATTTACCTCAGATGTGTTGAAAACTTATTACGCAAATACTCAAATTACACTGTAATTACACTTAGCATCAAACTGCTGACACAGTGACAGTGGAAATGATATAGAGGCATCCAGAACGTATACTTTTACCTCAGAAATGTCGAAAAATTAATGAAAAATACCTAAATTACACTGTAATAACATTTAGCATCAAACTGCTAACACAGCGACAGTGGAAATGAAACAGAATCATCCAGAACGTCAACTTTTACCTCAGATGTGTTGAAAAATTATTACGAAAATACTTAAATTACACTGTAATTAAACTTAGCATCAAACTACTAACACAGTGACAGTGGAAATGGCACAGAATGATCCAGAACATCAACATTTACCTCAGATGTGTTGAAAAATTATTACGAAAATACTTAAATTACACTGTAATTTCACTTAACATCAAACTGCTAACACAATGACAGTGGAAATGGCACAGAATTATCTACAATGTCAACATTTACCTCAGATCTGTTGAAAAATCAATAAGAAATTAACTAAATTACACTGTAATAACATGAAGCATCAAACTGCTAACACAGTGAGAGTGGAAATGACATAGAGGCATCCAGAACATCAACTTTTACATCAGATGTGTTGAAAAATTAACAGAAAAATATTTAAATTACACTGCAATAACATTTAGCATGAAACTGCTAACAAAGCGAGCATGGAAATGCCACAGAAGTTACATTGTTATCATTTACCTCAGACATGTTGAAAAATTAATAATAAAATACCTAAATTACACTGTAATAAAATTTAACATCAAACTACTAACACAGTGACAGTGGAAATGACATAGAGTCAACCAGAAAGTCAACATTTACTTCAGATGTGTTGAAACATTATTATGAAAATACTTAAATTACACTGTAATTACACTTTGCATCAAATTGCTAACACAGTGACAGTGGAAATGATATAGAGGCATCCTGAACGTCAACTTTTACCTCAGATGTCTTGAAAAATTAATAAGAAAATACCTAAATTACATTGTAATAACATTGAGCATCAAACTGCTGACACAGTGACAGTGGAAATGACACAGCATCATCCCGAACATCAACATTTACCTCAGATGTGTTGAAAAGTTAATAAGAAAATACCTAAATTACATTGTAATAACATTTAGCATCAAACTGCTGACACAGTGACAGTGGAAATGACACAGCATCATCCAGAATGTCAACATTTACCTCAGATGTGTTAAAAAATTAATAAGCAAATACCTAAATTACACTGTAATAACATTGAGCATCAAACTGCTAACACAGTGACAGTGGAAATGACATAGAGTCATCCAGAACGTCAACTTTTACCTCTGATGTGTTGAAAAATTATTACAAAAATACTTAAATTACACTGTAATTACACTTAGCATCAAACTGCGAACACAGTGACAGTGGAAATGATATAGAGGCATCCAGAACGTCAACTTTTAACTCAGATATGTCGAAAAATTAATAAGAAAATACCTAAATTACACTGCAATAACATTTAGCATCAAACTGCTAACACAGTGACAGTGGAAATTACATAGAATCATCCCGAACGTCAACATTTACCTCAGATGTGTTGAAAAATTAATAAGAAAATACCTAAATTACATTGTAATAACATTTAGCATCAAACTGCTAACACAGTGACAGTGGAAATTACATAGAATCATCCCAAACGTCAACATTTACCTCAGATGTGTTGAAAAATTAATAAGAAAATACCTAAATTACACTGTAATAACATTTAGCATCAAACTGCTAACACAGCGACAGTGGAAATGACACAGAATCATCCAGAACGTCAACATTTACCTCAGATGTGTTGAAAAATTAATAAGAAAATACCTAAATTACATTGTAATAACATTTAGCATCAAACTGCTAACACAGCGTCAGTGGAAATGACATAGAGGCATCCAGAACGTCAACTTTTACATCAGATGTGTTGAAAAATTAACAGAAAAATATTTAAGTTACACTGCAATAACATTTAGCATGAAACTGCTAACAAAGCGAGCATGGAAATGCCACAGAAGTACCTACAATGTTAACATTTACCTCAGATATGTTGAAAAATTAATAATAAAATACCTAAATTATACAGTAATAACATTTAGCATCAAACTACTAACACAGTGACAGTGGAAATGACATAGAATCATCCAGAAAGTCAACATTTACTTCAGATGTGTTGAAAAATTATTACGAAAATACTTAAATTACACTGTAATTACACTTAGCATCAAATTGCTAACACAGTAACAGTGGAAATGATATAGAGGCATCCAGAACGTCAACTTTTACCTCAGATGTTTTGAAAAATTAACAGAAAAATATTTAAATTACACTGTAATAACATTTAGCATGAAACTGCTAACACAGCGACAGTGGAAATGACACAGAATCATCCAGAATGTCAACTTTTACCTCAGATGTGTTGAAAAATTATTACGAAAATACTTAAATTACACTGTAATTAAACTTAGCATCAAACTACTAACACAGTGACAGTGGAAATGGCACAGAATCATCCAGAACGTCAACATTTACCTCAGATGTGTTGAAAAATTATTACGAAAATACTTAAATTACACTGTAATTACACTTAGCATCAAACTGCGAACACAGTGACAGTGGAAATGACACAGCATCATCCAGAATGTCAACATTTACCTCAGATGTGTTAAAAAATTAATAAGCAAATACCTAAATTACACTTTAATAACATTGAGCATCAAACTGCTAACACAGTGACAGTGGAAATGACATAGAGTCATTCAGAACGTCAACTTTTACCTCTGATGTGTTGAAAAATTATTACAAAAATACTTAAATTACACTGTAATTACACTTAGCATCAAACTGCGAACACAGTGACAGTGGAAATGATATAGAGGCATCCAGAACGTCAACTTTTAACTCAGATATGTTGAAAAATTAATAAGAAAATACCTAAATTACACTGCAATAACATTTAGCATCAAACTGCTAACACAGTGACAGTGGAAATTACATAGAATCATCCCGAACGTCAACATTTACCTCAGATATGTTGAAAAATTAATAAGAAAATACCTAAATTACATTGTAATAACATTGAGCATCAAACTGCTAACACAGTGACAGTGGAAATGAAAAAGCATCATTCTGAACGTCAACATTTACCTCAGATGTGTTGAAAACTTAATAAGCAAATACCTAAATTACACTGTAATAACATTTAGCATCAAATTGCTAACACAGTGACTGTAGAAATGACATAGAATCATCCCGAACATCAACATTTACCTCTGATGTGTTGAGAAATTATTACGAAAATACTTAAATTACACTGTAATTACACTTAGCATCAAACTGCTAACACAGCGACAGTGGAAATGACACAGAATCATCCAGAACGTCAACATTTACCTCAGATGTGTTGAAAAATTAATAAGCAAATACCTAAATTACACTGTAATAACCTTTAGCATCAAACTGCTAACACAGTGCCAGTGGAAATGAGATAGAGTCATCCAGAACGTCAACTTTTACCTCTGATGTGTTGAAAAATTATTACGAAAATACTTAAATTACACTGTAATTACACTTAGCATCAAACTGCTAACACAGCGACAGTGGAAATGACACAGAATCATCCAGAACGTCAACATTTACCTCAGATGTGTTGAAAAATTAAAAAGAAAATACCTAAATTACACTGTAATAACATTTAGCATCAAACTGCTAACACAGTGACAATGGAAATGATATAGAGGCATCCAGAACATCAACTTTTACCTCAGATATGTCGAAAAATTAATAAGAAAATACCTAAATTACACTGCAATAACATTTAGCATCAAACTGCTAACACAGTGACAGTGGAAATTACATAGAATCATCCCGAATGTCAACATTTACCTCAGATGTGTTGAAAAATTAATAAGAAAATACCTAAATTACACTGTAATAACATTTAGCGTCAAACAGCTAACACAGTGCCAGTGGAAATGACATAGAGTCATCCAGAAAGTCAACATTTACTTCAGATGTGTTGAAAAATTATTACGAAAATACTTAAATTACACTGTAATTACACTTTGCATCAAACTGCTAACACAGCGACAGTGGAAATGACACAGAATCATCCAGAACGTCAACATTTACCTCAGATGTGAAGAAAAATTAATAAGCAAATACCTAAATTACACTGTAATAACCTTTAGCATCAAACTGCTAACACAGTGCCAGTGGAAATGAGATAGAGTCATCCAGAACGTCAACTTTTACCTCTGATGTGTTGAAAAATTATTACGAAAATACTTAAATTACACTGTAATTACACTTAGCATCAAACTGCTAACACAGCGACAGTGGAAATGACACAGAATCATCCAGAACGTCAACATTTACCTCAGATGTGTTGAAAAATTAATAAGAAAATACCTAAATTACACTGTAATAACATTTAGCGTCAAACTGCTAACACAGTGCCAGTGGAAATGACATAGAGTCATCCAGAACTTCAACTTTTACCTCTGATGTGTTGAAAAATTATGACGAAAATACTTAAATTACACTGCATTTACACTTAGCATCAAACTGCTAACACAGTGACAGTGGAAATGATATAGAGGCATCCAGAACGTCAACATTTACCTCAGATATGTCGAAAAATTAATAAGAAAATACCTAAATTACACTGCAATAACCTTTAGCAACAAACTGTTAACACAGTGACAGTGGAAATTACATAGAATCATCCCGAACGTCAACATTTACCTCAGATGTGTTGAAAAATTAATAAGAAAATACCTAAATTACACTGTAATAACATTTAGCATCAAACTGCTAACACAGCGAAAGTTGAAATGACACAGAATCATCCAGAACGTCAACATTTACCACAGATGTGTTGAAAAATTATTACGAAAATACGTAAATTACACTGTAATTACACTTAGCATCAAACTGCTAACACAGTGACAGTGGAAATGATATAGAGGCATCCAGAACGTCAACTTTTACCTCAGATGTGTTGAAAAATTATTACGAAAATACTTAAATTACACTGTAATTACACTTAGCATCAAACTACTAACACAGTGACAGTGGAAATTACATAGAATCATCCCAAACGTCAACATTTACCTCAGATGTGTTGAAAAATTAATAAGAAAATACCTAAATTACACTGTAATTACACTTACCATCAAACTGCTAACACAGTGACAGTGGAAATGATATAGAGGCATCCAGAACATCAACTTTTACCTCAGATATGTCGAAAAATTAATAAGAAAATACCTAAATAACACTGCAATAACATTTAGCATCAAACTGCTAACACAGTGACAGTGGAAATTACATAGAATCATCCCGAATGTCAACATTTACCTCAGATGTGTTGAAAAATTAATAAGAAAATACCTAAATTACATTGTAATAACATTTAGCATCAAACTGCTAACACAGTGACAGTGGAAATTACATTGAATCATCCCGAACATCAACATTTACCTCAGATGTGTTGAAAAATTAATAAGAAAATACCTAAATTACACTGTAATAACATTTAGCATCAAACTGCTAACACAGCGACAGTGGAAATGACACAGAATCATCCAGAACGTCAACTTTTACCTCAGACGTGTTGAAAAATTATTACGAAAATACTTAAATTACACTGTAATTACACTTAGCATCAAACTACTAACACAGTGACAGTGGAAATGGCACAGAATCATCCAGAATGTCAACATTTACCTCAGATGTCTTGAAAAAGTTTTACGAAAATGCTTAAAGTACACTGTAATTACACTTAGCATCAAACTACTAACACAGTGACAGTGGAAATGACACTGCATCATCCAGAACGTCAACATTTACCTCAGATGTGTTGAAAAATTAATAAGTAAATACCTAAATTACACTGTAATAACCTTTAGCATCAAACTGCGAACACAGTGCCAGTGGAAATGACATAGAGTCATCCAGAACGTCAACTTTTACCTCTGATGTGTTGAAAAATTATTACGAAAATATTTAAATTACATTGTAATTACACTTAGCATCAAACTGCTAACACAGCGACAGTGGAAATGACACAGAATCATCCAGAACGTCAACATTTACCTCAGATGTGTTGAAAAATTAATAAGAAAATACCTAAATTACATTGGAATAACATTTAGCATCAAACTGCTGACACAGTGACAGTGGAAATGATATAGAGGCATCCAGAACGTCAACTTTTACCTCAGCTATGTCGAAAAATTAATAAGAAAATACCTAAATTACACTGCAATAACATTTAGCATCAAACTGCTAAAAAAGTGACAGTGGAAATTACATAGGATCATCCCGAATGTCAACATTTACCTCAGATTTGTTGAAAAATTATTACGAAAATACTTAAATTACACTGTGATTACACTTAGCATCAAACTGCTGACACAGTGACAGTGGAAATGATATAGAGGCATCCAGAATGTAAACTTTTACCTCAGATATGTCGAAAAATTAATAAGAAAATACCTAAATTACACTGCAATAATATTTAGCATCAAACTGCTAAAAAAGTGACAGTGGAAATTACATAGGATCATCCCGAATGTCAACATTTACCTCAGATGTGTTGAAAAATTCATAAGAAAATACCTATATTACGCTGTAATAACATTTAGCATCAAACTGCTAACACAGCGACAGTGGAAATGACACAGGATCATCAAGAACATCAACTTTTACCTCAGATGTGTTGAAAAATTTTTACGAAAATACTTAAATTACACTGTAATTACACTTAGCATCAAACTGCTAACACAGCGACAGTGGAAATGACACAGAATCATCCAGAACGTCAACATTTACCTCAGATGTGTTGAAAAATTAATAAGAAAATACTTAAATTACACTATAATTACACTTAGCATCAAACTGCTGACACAGTGACAGTGGAAATGATATAGAGGCATCCAGAATGTAAACTTTTACCTCAGATATGTCGATAAATTAATAAGAAAATACCTAAATTACACTGCAATAATATTTAGCATCAAACTGCTAAAAAAGTGACAGTGGAAATTACATAGGATCATCCCGAATGTCAACATTTCCCTCAGATGTGTTGAAAAATTAATAAGAAAATACCTAAATTACACTGTAATAACATTTAGCATCAAACTGCTAACACAGCGACAGTGGAAATGACACAGAATCATCCAGAACGTCAACTTCTACCTCAGACGTGTTGAAAAATTATTACGAAAATACTTAAATTACACTGTAATTACACTTAGCATCAAACTTCTAACACAGTGACAGTGGAAATGGCACAGAATCATCCAGAATGTCAACATTTACCTCAGATGTCTTGAAAAAGTTTTACGAAAATGCTTAAATTACACTGTAATTACACTTAGCATCAAACTACTAACACAGTGACAGTGGAAATGACACAGCATCATCCAGAACGTCAACATTTACCTCAGATGTGTTGAAAAATTAATAAGTAAATACCTAAATTTCACTGTAATAACCTTTAGCATCAAACTGCGAACACAGTGCCAGTGGAAATGACATAGAGTCATCCAGAATGTCAACTTTTACCTCAGATGTGTTGAAAAATTATTACGAAAATATTTAAATTACACTGTAATTACACTTAGCATCAAACTGCTAACACAGCGACAGTGGAAATGACACAGAATCATCCAGAACGTCAACATTTACCTCAGATGTGTTGAAAAATTAATAAGAAAATACCTAAATTACATTGGAATAACATTTAGCATCAAACTGCTGACACAGTGACAGTGGAAATGATATAGAGGCATCCAGAACGTCAACTTTTACCTCAGATATGTCGAAAAATTAATAAGAAAATACCTAAATTACACTGCAATAACATTTAGCATCAAACTGCTAACACAGTGACAGTGGAAATGACATAGAATCATCCCGAACATCAACATTTACCTCAGATGTGTTGAAAAATTAATAAGAAAATACCTAAATTACATTGTAATAACATTTAGCATGAAACTGCTGACACAGTGACAGTGGAAATGACACAGCATCATCCAGAACGTCAACATTTACCTCAGATGTGTTGAAAAATTAATAAGCAAATACCTAAATTACACTGTAATAACCTTTAGCATCAAACTGCTAACACAGTGCCAGTGGAAATGACAGAGTCATCCAGAACGTCAACTTTTACCTATGATGTGTTGAAAAATTATTACGAAAATACTTAAATTACACTGTAATTACACTTAGCATCAAACTGCTAACACACCGACAGTGGATATGACACAGAATCATCCAGAACGTCAACATTTACCTCAGATGTGTTGAAAAATTATTACGAAAATACTTAAATTACACTGTAACTACACTTAGCATCAAACTACTAACACAGTGACAGTGGAAATGACATAGAATCATCCCGAACGTCAACATTTTGTTAGGGTTTTGCTGGGATTCGAACCTGGTTCGTTGGTGTGATGATCCAGCAAACCCCCACTAGGCCACCAGGGGAATGACTCAAATGCAGAGGCGTGAGGCGGAAGTAGAAAAAGTAACAAAAGGTTTATTTATACTATGTACACTATATACAATCCAGGGCAAAACAAAAAAAACAAAAACAAAGAGTATAATTCAAAAAGAAAAAGGCAAAAATGCAAAAGCTCAGAAGATCCACAAAACACAGTACAAAGGAAACTGGAGATAAACATAACAGCACAAAGACTCCGTGACAAGAGGACTGAACTCAGGGGTATAAATACACAAACTAATTAAGGACACAGGTGAAGATAATTAGGACTAACAGGCAATTAACAAAAACACAAAACACAGGAACAGTGGCGGCCTCTAGAGGCCAAAATAAACAAGACACGAAAAGGAAATAACAGCGGCCTCTAGAGGCCAAAACAGTCCAAGTCCTAACAGGACCCCCCCCTCTAGGAGTGTCTCCTGACGTTCCCAGGGCGATCCGGATGGGCCGAATGGAAGTCCCGACACAGTTCTTTATCTAGGACATCCCGAGCAGGAACCCAGCAGCGCTCCTCAGGACCATAGCCCTCCCAGTCCACCAGATATTGCAACCCGCCACGGACCCGGCAGGAGTCAAGCAGGCGATGCACAGTGAACACAGTCTGCCCCTGGAAGATGCGGGGGGGTGGGGGGTTCCTAGGGGCAGGGGCATACGTAGACGTCAGTACAGGCCGCAACAGGGAAACATGGAAAGTGGGGTTGATCCTCAGAGTCCGGGGCAACTGGAGCCGGTAGGAGACAGGGTTCACCCTGCGCACCACCTTGAAGGGGCCAATGTAGCGAGGAGCAAGCTTGCGGTTCTCCACCCGCAGCGGAAGGTCCTTAGTGGACAGCCAAACCCGCTGCCCAGGGCGGAAAGTGTGTGCAGGTCTTCTGTGGCGGTTGGCCTGAGTCTGGTTGGTTCTGGAGGTCTGTATGAGGGTCTTCCTGACCTTGCTCCAGGTCTTGCGACACCGTCTCACATATTGGTTGACCGAGGGCACCCCCGCGTCCTCCTCCTGGTCCGGGAACAGAGGTGGCTGGAACCCGAATTGGCACTGGAATGGCGACAGCTTGGTGGCCGATGACTGCAGGGTGTTGTGGGCGTACTCTGCCCATGGCAGCCAGGTGCTCCATGATGTCGGGTTATCCATAGCCAGGCCTCGCAGGGTGGTTTCCAGGTCCTGGTTGAGCCTCTCCGTCTGACCATTGGACTGTGGGTGAAACCCAGAGGAGAGGCTGGCAGTGGCTCCGATGACCTTGCAGAACCCGTGCCACACTCGGGAGGAGAACTGGGGCCCTCGGTCTGAGACGATGTCCTGTGGAAGACCAAAGACTCGGAAGACATGATTAAATATAAGTTTCGCTGTTTCAAGAGCAGAGGGGAGTTTGCACAGAGGTATGAAGCGGCAGGCCTTGGAGAATCTGTCAACAATGACCAAAATGACCATGTTACCTTGTGACTCAGGGAGACCCGTGATGAAGTCGACTGCCACGTGGGACCAGGGACGCCGGGGAATGGTCAGAGGATGCAGGAGACCCTGGGGACGCTGTCGTGGGTTCTTGGTTCTGGTGCAAACCTCACAGGACAGGACAAATGACCTTACTTCCTGCTCCATGTTAGGCCACCAGAAGCGTCTTTTCAGGAAGTCCAGGGTCCTCCGAGCTCCCGGGTGGGCGGTGAGAGGGGAAGAGTGACCCCACTGGAGAACCTTGGCCCGGGCTTGATGTGGGACGTACAAGAGGCCCGGTGGCCCCGTCCCAGGACCGGGGTCCTGGCGTTGGGCTCGTCGAACAGCCTCCTCAATACCCCAGCGGACAGGGGCCACAATCCGGGACACCGGGATAATAGGCCCGACTTCATTCTCCCTGTTAGTGGCAGAGAACAGCCTGGACAGTGCGTCAGGTTTGGTGTTCTTGGAGCCGGGACGGTACGAGAGGGTGAAGTCAAACCGACTGAAAAACAGGGCCCACCTAGCCTGTCGAGGGTTCAGTCTCTTGGCTTGCTGGAGGTACTCCAGGTTCTTGTGGTCAGTCCAAACCAGGAATGGATGTTGCGCTCCCTCCAGCCAGTGCCTCCACTCCTCAAGGGCCAGTTTGACCGCTAACAGTTCTCGATCCCCCACATCGTACCGGGACTCCGCAGGACTCAGGCGGTGGGAGAAGTAAGCGCAGGGGTGCAGCTTTCCTTCCGAACGTTGAGAGAGTACCGCGCCGACACCACTGTCCGAGGCGTCCACCTCCACGATGAATGGTTGGGAGGTGTCCGGGAGGACCAGAATGGGTGCCGTGCAGAAGCGGGCCTTGAGGTCTTTGAACGCCTTTTCTGCCTGAGGAGACCAGACATAAGATCCACCTGTCCCTTTGGTGAGGTCTGACATGGGTGCTGCCACAGAACTGAAGTTCCTGATCAACTTGCGGTAGAAGTTAGCGAATCCTAAGAACCGCTGAACCTCCTTAACGGACTTGGGAGTAGGCCAGTCCCGGACGGCCAGGGTCTTGGCAGGGTCCATTTGGAGTTGGCCTGTCCGTACAATAAATCCCAGAAAGGAGACCTCGGGAACATGAAATTCGCATTTCTGGGCCTTGGCGAACAGATTGTTCTGTAGCAGCCTCTGGAGAACCTGGCGGACATGGTGGCGGTGCTCCTGCACGGTCTTGGAAAAGATAAGGATGTCATCGAGGTAGACAAAGACGTACAGGTTAATCATGTCCCTTAAGACGTCGTTGATTAGGGCCTGAAAAACAGCTGGTGCGTTGGTGAGTCCGAAGGGCATCACCTGGTATTCGTAGTGCCCAGACGGGGTGTTAAAGGCAGTCTTCCACTCGTCTCCCTGTCGGATACGGATGAGGTGGTATGCGTTCCGTAGGTCCAACTTGGTGAAGACGGTGGCGCCTTGGAGCAGGTCGAAAGCAGTGGACATCAGCGGAAGGGGATATCGGTTGCGCACAGTGATCTTGTTCAGGCCCCTGTAGTCAATACATGGTCGAAGCCCCCCATCCTTCTTGCCGACAAAGAAGAAGCCGGCACCAGCAGGTGAGGTGGAGGGTCGAATGAACCCAGAGACCAGGGCGTCTTTGAGGTATTCCTCCATAGCCTTGCATTCTGGCTGAGAGAGGGAAAACAGTCTGCCACGAGGAGGGGTAGTCCCAGGGAGCAAGTCGATGGCACAGTCGTAGGCCCGGTGTGGAGGAAGAACGGCGGCCCTGCTCTTGCTGAATACTTCCTTGAGATCCCAGTACTCTGTGGGAACTTGAGATAACTCAGTGAGATCAGGGGGCTCGGCAGGAGACACAGGAGAGCTAGAGAGCAGACAAGAGGCATGGCATGCAGGGCCCCATTCCACAACCTGGCTTGTTACCCAGTCTATGCGAGGGTTGTGGCGAATAAGCCAAGGAAGGCCTAGAATAACTGGGAACTCAGGTGAAGGAATCAGGTGCAGGGATATTTCTTCCTTGTGACCTTGAGACTGGAGGAAGACTAGAGAAGTAACTTGGGTGACTCTTCCATCACCTAACGCTTGGCCATCGAGGGCAGACACAGACAGAGGGACTTCAAGAGGTGCAGTAGGTATATTGATGCTTTGGGCGAAGTGAATATCCATAAAGTTCCCAGCCGCCCCTGAGTCTATCAAAGCTTGACAAGAGTGGACAGACTCACCCCAGGAGATGGAGACCGGGATGTAGATTCCTTGACCAGGGAGTCCGGGAGAGAGGGTAGGCCCCGTCACAACCCTCCCTCGGCTGGACGGGGCGGTCCTTTTCCCAAGAGTTCGGGACATGATGCTCGGAAGTGACCAGGCTTGCCACAGTAGATGCAGCACTTGTCCCTCCTTCTGCGCTCCCTCTCAGATGCGGAGAGGCGAGTACGACCCACTTGCATGGGTTCTGGACAGTCACTGAAGGAGGTAGATGGTCTCCAGGTAGAGGTAGGGAGGCTGGGGGGGCTCAAGGCTTGGTGGCATTCTCTCATCCTGTTGTCCAGACGAATAGCATGTGAGATGAGGGTTTCGAGGTCACTTGGGCATCCAATAGAGGCCAGACCGTCCTTGATGGGGTCAGACAGACCATGGTGGAAGGCTGACACCAGGGCAGTCTCGTTCCATCCACTTACTGCTGCGAGTGTTCGGAACGAGATGGCGTAATCTGCGACGCTTCCTCCTTGCCGGATGGTCATGAGCTTTCGGGCTGCGTCGGTACTGATGTCTGCCTGATCGAAGACCCGAAGCATCTCTTCAGAAAACAGCTGGAAATCAAAGCACTCAGGTCCCTGTCTTTGCCAGATAGCAGTAGCCCAGGCTCGCGCCTTACCAGCTAATAAGGTGATCACAAAGGCAATCTTGCGGCGATCCGTAGTGTAGGTGGTAGGCTGAAGCTCAAAGGTGAGTTGACACTGGGTAAGGAACTCTCGGCACTCACTGTGCTTGCCGTCATACCTCTGTGGTGCAGGAAGGCTGGGTTCGCGAGGTGAAGAAGGCAGCATGGCAGGAGGCACTGGAGCAGGAGTGGGAGCTGGATCAGGAGTGGGAGCTGGATCAGGAGCAGGAACTGGATCAGGAGCAGGAGATGCAGGCAGAGATGTCAGCTGTGCCAGGGTTTTCCCAATTTGCTGAAGCAGTTCCTCGTGGCGAGCAAGGGCCTCACGTTGGCTGGTGAGCGTACGTCCATGAGCGTCCATGGTCGCTCCGAAGCGTGTCAAAGCTGCCATAATTCCCTGAAGGTTGGCCGGGTAGACAGTTGAAGCAGCCTCTGCTGAGTCGGTCATGACGGAGTCTTTCTGTTAGGGTTTTGCTGGGATTCGAACCTGGTTCGTTGGTGTGATGATCCAGCAAACCCCCACTAGGCCACCAGGGGAATGACTCAAATGCAGAGGCGTGAGGCGGAAGTAGAAAAAGTAACAAAAGGTTTATTTATACTATGTACACTATATACAATCCAGGGCAAAACAAAAAAAAAACAAAAACAAAGAGTATAATTCAAAAAGAAAAAGGCAAAAATGCAAAAGCTCAGAAGATCCACAAAACACAGTACAAAGGAAACTGGAGATAAACATAACAGCACAAAGACTCCGTGACAAGAGGACTGAACTCAGGGGTATAAATACACAAACTAATTAAGGACACAGGTGAAGATAATTAGGACTAACAGGCAATTAACAAAAACACAAAACACAGGAACAGTGGCGGCCTCTAGAGGCCAAAATAAACAAGACACGAAAAGGAAATAACAGCGGCCTCTAGAGGCCAAAACAGTCCAAGTCCTAACACATTTACCTCAGATTTGTTGAAAAATTATTACGAAAATACTTAAATTACACTGTAATTCTAATTAGCATCATACTGCTGACACAGTGACAGTGGAAATGATATAGAGGCATCCAGAATGTAAACTTTTACCTCAGATATGTCGAAAAATTAATAAGAAAATACTTAAATTACACTGCAATAATATTTAGCATCAAACTGCTAAAAAAGTGACAGTGGAAATTACATAGGATCATCCCGAATGTCAACATTTACCTCAGATGTGTTGAAAAATTAATAAGAAAATACCTAAATTACACTGTAATAACATTTAGCATCAAACTGCTAACACAGTGACAGTGGAAATGACACAGAATCATACAGAATGTCAACTTTTACCTCAGATGTGCTGAAAAATTATTACGAAAATACTTAAATTACACTATAATTACACTTAGCATCAAACTACTAACACAGTGACAGTGGAAATGGCACAGAATCATCCAGAATGTCAACATTTACCTCAGATGTGTTGAAAAATTTTTACGAAAATGCTTAAATTACACTGTAATTACACTTAGCATCAAACTGCTAACACAGTGACAGTGGAAATGGCACAGAATCATCCCGAACGTCAACATTTACCTCAGATGTGTTGAAAAATTAATAAGAAAATACCTAAATTACACTGCAATAACATTTAGCATCAAACTGCTAACACAGCGACAGTGGAAATGACACAGAATCATCCAGAACGTCAACTTTTACCTCAGATGTGTTGAAAGATTATTACGAAAATACTTAAATTACACTGTAATTGCACTTAACATCAAACTGCTAACACAATGACAGTGGAAATGGCACAGAATTATCTACAATGTCAACATTTACCTCAGATATGTTGAAAAATTAATAAGAAAATACCTAAATTACACTGTAATAACATTTAGCATCAAACTGCTAACACAGTGAGAGTGGAAATGACATAGAGGCATCCAGAACGTCAACTTTTACCTCAGATGTGTTGAAAAATTAACAGAAAAATATTTAAATTACACTGTAATAACATTTAGCATGAAACTGCTAACCCAGCGAGCATGGAAATGCCACAGAATTACCTACAACGTTAACATTTACCTCAGATATGTTGAAAAATTAATAATAAAATACCTAAATTACCCTGTAATAACATTTCCCAAATAGCAGAGGGACGTTGAAACGGCGCCGATTCTTGGTCAGAATGGTCGGTTTCCGTCGTAAGTCAGAAAATCAACGCTGAAACGGTGCCGTGAAACGTCGATTTCTCCACCGTCGGAGAAGGTCGATTTATCACTGTTGAATCACCGTGGGTAAAGGTTGATCTGTCGACCGTCAGAGAAGGTCGAATATACGATGTTGAACCATCGTCACTTTTGCCGGCCAGTTTTCAACATTGGTAGGATGAGCAATTAATTGTTCAGAATATAACTTCTGGCCCGTAGCCAGGGGGGATCGGAGGGTTGGTTCGTCCCCCCCCCCGGACACACACGCCCCTCAAGATTACTCAAGATTTATTCATTTGTTCATGTCCGATGAATATACATTGATTCACATTTAAATTTACAATATCAAATCCAGACTAATCAAAAAAGAAAAGTAGACTAAGTGAGGACGAGTTAGAAAAACGGGTTCATTTCTCCTATGTTTATGTTTACACGTTTTGTTCAGACTGCTTTACACCCCAATCCAGTGGGTGGCGGTAATGCCCCCATTAGACCCCTTTCACTGACGTCACCCGAAACCGGAAGTAAACAAACTCTGCGCCATATTGGAAGACCAACAAACTCGTGATTAGGGGGAAATAACGGCAGCGTGCGGTATGTGAACCCACGAGGCACTTGGTTCATCAAAAACCTACAATGGTAAACTTTTGTGCTGTGTTAAGGCCTCTGCATGCTCTTGCGACAAGGCTTTCGCAGATAGCTTTTCGCAGACAGTTGTAATTTATTGTTGAGCGGGGAGTAATAGGTGTGCGCGATGTTATTCACTGGCACAACGCAAGGGGGCGCGAAGTCGCTAGGAGTAGTTGGTGGGTGTGGTTAGTGGAGTGTTTATCCTCCGGTTACTTATAATGACTAGAACTTTTTTTTTTATAATGACTAGAACTGGAGTCGTATAGATGTACGTACTTCCTCAATCAACCGCTCTTCGTGCTGCTCCAGCTTCGCTCGTGTTTTTAAAAATGCCGGTCGTGAAAACAAACCAAACCGGGAAAGTAGGGAAGCGGAAGTGCGTGTACAGCGGATGTAGAGTGGACCAATCAGAGCCCTCTTGTCTGCGGGGCTTCTGCGGTGGTCACAATTTTTGGGAGGTGCGCGCAGAGCGTCTGCGAAGGTGGGGGGGCTATGCAGACACTGTCTGCGAGACCGTCTGCGACACCATCTGCGAGGACTGGGTTGTCAGCATAAATTGGCCTTTAGGGTGTTCTAACAAAGCTGATGGGAAAAGTGAAAAGAAGTCTTTCTACAGAATACCAGCTGTGATTGAGACACAAGCAAACCAAGGAGCTTTCTGCCAGGAGACAGAGAGAGGATTTAGCTGCTTTATGCAGAGCGGATCTGAATACTTCAAGTCTATTTTGTTACTGGTAAGTCACTAGGCTAGAGTGTTGTAGAACATTTTTTTCAATGTTTACTGAATAAAAACATCCTTAATTTTATCAAATATACTCTATATTTCATTTCTTTCTTTTGTTTTAATTTTCCTCCCTCCATCCCTCTTTGGATTTTAAATATAGTTTTTCCCCATGTCCAAATAATTCAAATATATATAAATAAAAACAGATAAGTAGTAAATTAAAAATAAATTATGAAATAAAAAAATCCATTCTCCCTTGCCCCGAGTCTTATCATATGGGTCAAACCCATCAACCCATAGCCTACTGCTGACTTTCTTTATCAATGCTGCATCAAATTAATTTTGGTTATGTTTTTCTGTTTCCATGTACAGGTGTCTGCGCCGCAGGAGGAATAGGCCACAATTATAAATTATAAATAAATCATAAAATGTTTCTAAGAACTTGTTCAAGTGTGTTCTGTTCCTTATAAATGTTAAAAGTTATGCCTCATTAGATAGCTTGACAAACATTAGGAGAGGTGCACTGTTGCATGCATTTTTATATCCTGTTGTACATAGCCTACGCACATTGATATAAATTAAGTTTCACTTTCATGGTTAAAGTATGCATGTGTGTGTTCATCCTAGGCAAGAGCCCCGATGCTTTATTGTTAGCTAGTTTAATTTAGCCTGTTTTGCTTAATTTGTAGCCTTCCTGTTGTACATAAAACAGGAAGTAAAGTTGGATGAATCATCGCCGAAAATTAAACTGTAAATCGACCGAAATCCGTAGTTGAATAAAGGGTGAAAGGGGGTCTATTCTCTGTCGGCCACCATCCACTTTTCAACGTCGTTTCAACGCAAACTCGTATGAGCAAAGCGGTGTTGAATCAATGCCGGTGATCCACGATGATTCGACGACGTATGGTCGAAGAACATGCCGATGATTCCCCGTCGAATCAACGCCCTTTTGCTATCTGGGTTAGCATCAAACTACAGTACTAACACAGTGACAGTGGAAAGGACATAGAGTCATCCAGAAAGTCAACATTTACTTCAGAGGTGTTGAAAAATTATTACGAAAATACTTAAATTACACTGTAATTACACTTAGCATCAAATTGCTAACACAGTGACAGTGGAAATGATATAGAGGCATCCAGAACATCAACTTTTACCTCAGATATGTCGAAAAATTAATAAGAAAATACCAAAATTACACTGCAATAACATTTAGCATCAAACTGCTAACACAGTGACAGTGGAAATGACATAGAATCATCCCGAACGTCAACATTTACCTCAGATGTGTTGAAAAATTATTACAAAAATACTTAAATTACACTGTAATTACACTTAGCATCAAACTGCTAACACAGTGACAGTGGAAATGACACAGCATCATCCAGAACGTCAACATTTACCTCAGATGTGTTGAAAAATTAATAAGCAAATACCTAAATTACACTGTAATAACATTTAGCATCAAACTGCTAACACAGTGCCAGTGGAAATGACAGAGTCATCCAGAACGTCAACTTTTACCTCAGATGTGTTGAAAAATTTTTACGAAAATACTTAAATTACACTGTAATTACACTTAGCATCAAACTGCTAACACAGCGACAGTGGAAATGACACAGAATCATCCCGAACGTCAACATTTACCTCAGATGTGTTGAAAAATTATTACAAAAATACTTAAATTACACTGTAATTACACTTAGCATCAAACTGCTAACACAGTGACAGTGGAAATGACACAGCATCATCCAGAACGTCAACATTTACCTCAGATGTGTTGAAAAATTAATAAGCAAATACCTAAATTACACTGTAATAACATTTAGCATCAAACTGCTAACACAGTGCCAGTGGAAATGACAGAGTCATCCAGAACGTCAACTTTTACCTCAGATGTGTTGAAAAATTATTACAAAAATACTTAAATTACACTGTAATTACACTTACCATCAAACTGCTAACACAGTGACAGTGGAAATGATATAGAGGCATCCAGAACATCAACTTTTACCTCAGATATGTCGAAAAATTAATAAGAAAATACCTAAATTACACTGCAATAACATTTAGCATCAAACTGCTAACACAGTGACAGTGGAAATTACATAGAATCATCCCGAATGTCAACATTTACCTCAGATGTGTTGAAAAATTAATAAGAAAATACCTAAATTACATTGTAATAACATTTAGCATCAAACTGCTAACACAGTGACAGTGGAAATTACATTGAATCATCCCGAACGTCAACATTTACCTCAGATGTGTTGAAAAATTAATAAGAAAATACCTAAATTACACTGTAATAACATTTAGCATCAAACTGCTAACACAGTGACAGTGGAAATGACATAGAATCAATGCCGGGGTGGCCCTATATTTAGCCGGGACCATCCCCGGCCCAAACCATCAATGGTGGCCTGCTTGGAGCATGGGGAAAATAATTTTCACTAATTTTGGTCACTGATCTTATTCTTGCATTAATCATCAATTCAACTGCACTCTGCATTTTCACATGGCAGCCCAGATGCCGACAGCATCGCAGCAGATTAAATAGGCGCTACCAAATCAGGAAATTCTCCCCTCCCCTCTATTGCAGTTGGTTTGGTCCAAGACTCCTCCTCTGTACTGCGGGGAACTTAAACAACATTGGCGCGAAACAGCGCGCGTCAGTGATGGAGCGCAGAAAGAGGCCAGGTGGAACCGAAAGGGCGAAGCTTAAAAAAAGGAAGGAGGTGGCAGCAAAATGTGCCAAATTGACAGATATGTTCTCAAGACCAGCTGGTAGGTTACGAAAGATATGGAGTATGATAACCCTGTTTGTCGATTTTATCAGTCTATGCTAGGCCTATAATGTGTCGATAGTTTGCGATGTCAATTCAGCTTTTTGATGTCATGTGAAATCTCGCAATTTACCCGGTATAGATGTGGTGTATGTCTTAATTCTAAGAAGAACCGGACATTGCTTTACATCCCAGTTATTAACAATTTTAGATGAACAGATCCCAAATGTGCTGTTGCGCGTTATTTCCTCATCCAGCCTATTTCATCTCGCTGTCACACCGTGCATTTCCACAGGCGTGCGCACATTGTGGTTATGAACACATAGGCCTAGAAGTTATATTTGATGTTAAATAATTGTTGTTAAATATATAACTTAGAAGAGGTGTATGCATATGCCAATATTCTAAGCAGAATCGAACACTTGCTTTAGCCTACATTTCATTTAACCATTTTTGAGTTGCCTAATGCGCCCTCACGCTTTATCTGCCGGTTGCTGAGTACCCAACATTGTTGATTTACCATTATTTTCGAGGCATATGTGGCATGTAATGCACAAGCATTGGTTCAAATGCACGCGAGAACCTATATTGTTAAAGTGAAGTGAAGTGAAGTTTACCTGAATTTAAACCAAATAAAAAGCATTGTGAAAGATAGGCCGTAAGGTGAACCCCGTTTTCGTTTCATCTCGCTCCGACGTCTCCGAACTACGAAATATTTATTTTAAAACTAAGAATGAGTACTAGAAAGTGTGGCGAAAAAAGTTCTCACCTTATAATCCTGTCAATTCCTCACACCGAGCGATCGCGTGGCGAACTATTTTCCTCTAAAAATGACGTGTCGGGACATCACGTGACCGGTCTGGACCAATCGCGTTGCCGATTTTTGACCACAGATCAGCTGACAGCTTGCGTAATTACAGTCACATTAGTAGAAAAAGTCTCAAACACCCTCCAAAGTGGGTGAAATGTCTTCTAATTCCTAAATAGTGCTTTAAATACATCACTAAGACAATATTGCATATGTGGTATATTGAAGTGTTTATATTATTAGAATAAAAATAATTTTTATTATCACCATTATTATAGTACAAAATATGGTGTAATGGTCTATGACTAGGACCATTCATGTATTCATTCTCTTAGGTTATTAACTATAAAGTACTGATCAACCATAAAACAATTGGCTTGAAAAACAGACCTACAATGTTACACAGGCAGTAATGGAATAGAGTATTGACTCGTCATTGTGGGCTATACACACCATGGATTAGCCATAAAATGGCATATATAATATATAGGCAATGCGTGTGATTTCAGATCAAGATTTAAGAAATTGTGCAGGAAGGAGAAGAGTCCATAGGAATAATAATACACAATAATAATAATAATAATAATAATAATAATACAACCTATATATAATATTGCAGTTCTATTGCTCAGTTCAGAGGCACAATGGCAGGGATTCAAATATTCACTACCTATGCAGCGGCACAGTAGAGGTAGGTAAACACACTAGGCAGCACTATGCACCTGCAGCAGCGGCAACAAAGAAGATGCAAGACTGAGTCATCATACAACAGAACTATGTGGCAAATTGCAAACTTTAATAGAAAATGTAAACAACAAAACAATGATATATACACATTACAAATGCAAATTTATATATACAAAAAAAAAATATATATATATATATATATAAATATATAAAAGTCCTGTGGCACGGTGCAAAAAGGCAGGGGTCAGCATCCAGGCAATGACCTAGGTGTCAGTGACAGAGAAAGAGAGAGGGGGGAAGACACACACACACACACACACACACACACACACACACAGTGCTGTGACTAATTGTCTTCACATTGAACAGTAGCAAGTAGCATTCTATGGTCATGTATGAGAAGTTAGTACATGGCTTACTTGTCCTTCTCTTGTCTAGCAGGCTCATTCAGAAATCTGGTGTACTGCTGGTAGCAGCTCTTGTGGTACTGCACCTCCAGAGCCACACAGTCTTTGTCCTTAATGTGTACCAGAATACTGTGGTCATCTTTAGTCTCAGCAGCAGTCTGCAACTTGCCTTGCCAGACAGAAAGACATGCTTATTACCACATAGGAATTTAAGTTTGCCAGTAGCATATTCACATAAAGGCACACATATGTTACATGCATACAAACATTGAAACATAACATCCATGCATGCAAACACACTTGCAGAGGGAGATAGCACTGTAGATAGTCATCAGTGATAGTGACCCTTTGTGTGTGTGGGGGCAGGGGGGTTGATCAGTGATTGTGACCCTTTGTGTGAGTGTGTGTGTGTGTGGGGGGGGGGGGATGGGTGGGTTTGCTTACCTGCTGTTAAGGTCTCAGCTTTTGAAAGAGCTTCCCTTTGTCGTTTGCCTCCCTTTAAGACAAATTTGAGGGTTTTTTTTACATATAATGCACAGGGCAGGAAGGACGGGACCTGAGCTGGACATAGGCAGTGCTGACCTGGATCTAAGACTCTTAGTGCTGCCCGATGTTGAGGGGCCAGCTTCGGAGGGGGGGGCAGCTTCGGGGGGTCTTGCGGCGTCTTGAGTTTCATCTCCCCCTTCTTTCTCGCGCACCATACGCTTTCCCGCTCGTTCAATAGCAAGTTTGTCCGTAAACCTGCGGTAACATGCAGGGTGGAAGGCAGCATCCTCGGGTATCTTGTCAAACTCTAAATCTAAACAGTGTTTGTAGTTTTCGGCTAGTCTCCTGTTCTCACCGCTCAACTGCAGCCACTGTCGGATACTGTCCCGGTATGTATTCCACCGTTTGAAGGTAAATTCCTGGGTCACTCTGTGCTTCACAGAAGCTATATGCATATAGCACTGCTTACGTGCAAGAAGTTTTCTCCTTTTTGCTGTTATTTCCAAACTTTCCTCTCCTCCACTGCTGCTAGACGAGGCTGTGGCGGCTGCCATGGTGGTCTCTTGTTTACGAAATGGGGATACGTCAGCAACCGTGGAACCTGTTCTGTAGCGAAATCTTATTCCGCGGTGCCAAAATATCATTCCGCGCCGATGACATTAATTCGCTTTTTCAAGCCTTCGTGCGAAAAATTGACAGCATTACAAGGTGAGAACTTTTTGATGACATCATTTCCCAGCAAACAAGCCTGTACGGGGCCCGTGTGGGCTTTCCTCGGGCAGTGTGGGCTAGGGCCAGCCCTAACCTAGCCCACACAGGGCCAGCGAGGGCTTGCCCACGTCAGAACCCCAGCCACGGGCTAGCTGTGGGCTGCCCGCAATTACCCGATTGCCCCAGGAATACCACTACTGGCCCAATGCGGGCTAGCCCATTTGGGCCCATATGTCGTTTCTTAATTGGGCCGATGCGGGCTTTCTGTGGGCAGCCCACAGGCGAATCGTTTGTGACGCCATTGTTTACATTTTGACACATTCCATCACAGACAAGAAGCAGAATACAGACTGACTTATGATTTTACATAGCATAGCAGCTACATCGATTGTTTTGCAAGTTTAACTATGTCGACTGTTCACTGTTGCTGTGTGGTTTGGTATACACCCCTCCTGACATCAACAACCTTCAGACAACGATTAGAGCGGTATTCACAAACAGCCTGATTATGGCCGCTATGCAACACAAAGGCGCCCAGACAATTCAGTAAGCCTCATTAAATCAATTTCCAAGTAAAACCAGTGATGGCTTTCTGAAATAAAATACTTACATTTGCTTCAACTGATAATGCCACAGCAAGAATTTCAGCACTATAGGACATTGCACACTAGGCTACGCGGTTTCTTCAAGTAGTCCTAGCTGAAGAAATGTAGTCCTAATCCCTATAACCATTGATGCCGATGTATAACATATTCTCACCCTTTAACGGTGTCTTCGCTCCTTTCTTGCAACCAGAACCCGTGAATGCCTCCCATTTATTTCTTTCCATAGAACAGACTGATATCTATAGAAAAAATGTCACCAAACTAAGTCATACTAATTGCAATTTGTTTCACCTTACTGGTAGTGTAATAGGCATCATTTGTGGACGTGAATGGGCTGCAGGTTAACCCTTTTGGTGGCTATCAATATATCACCTTGGTAAATTATTGCCGTGTTTAGTAGTGTGCAAGTAGGCTTTTATCTCTGAGCTACGTCATCAAATGGTTCAAACATTTTCAAACTCATAATAATGAACCAAAATGACATGTGTTTAGACAGTACCAATAAAATCCATTTTAGATGAAGATTTGAATGGAGTGAAATTAAATCACATGACTTCACCACACTAATGGTCATCTTCCAGAATATAAAAAGCATTGTCATTAAACTTACATTTTCAGGTGAGTGAATAAGCCTTTTCAGACTGCCTTAAAGTGTCTGAAATTTCCATACCTGTAAACCTTGCTTTGATGCTACCCACTATTTCAGTTTTTCTACTTAAAATAATTTCAAATAACCTCTTGAAGGTACAACACAATACAAAAATAGTTGTGCATGGGTTTTTATTATTAAATGTGAAATTGTGTGTTGAAGGGGAAGATGAGTATGTCTTTCTGCTGGCCTGAGGGATCCTTAAAAAAAAAAAAAAAAAAAAAAACTGACTTTTGAGAAAACATTTGATTACTAACAATAAGAGGGTTGATGGTATGACCTCAGATGGTGACTATGAAAACAGTGACTCAGAGGATGTTTGTGAAACTGATGAAGATAGTGAAGATGAATGTTCAAAATTGACAAATGTTCTTTGTGACTGGGATCTGAGGAACGATGCGCCACAGAACACCTCTGATCTTCTTAGTGTGCTACAGGAGTTCCATCCAAGCCTGCCAAAGCAAGCTCGAACCCTGCTAAAAACAGCTAAAATAGCAGCCTATGGAGCGGAATATTTACACATTTGCATTCCTAAACACCTCCAGACAATACCAACAGATGCCCTCCACAATGTTAGCGAGTTGATTGGTTTACAAGTTAATGTGGATGCTTTGCCCTTGTATAAGAGCTCAGCTTTGCAGTTGTAGCCAATCTTCGGCAAAGTGCCATTTGATACACAACCATATGACTTTCCCTAAGACAGCTGTGCCCCGCACAGATGACCAGTTTTTGAGAAAAGTGGATGAGGACCACCACAAGGGCGACTCCCCCCTTACTCGAATTAATCTAGGCATGATAACAATGTTCATCCTGGATTACATGCATCTCGTTTGTCTAGGCGTCACTCGAAAACTGATGCGTTTTTGGATGAAAGGAGATCTGTTTTGTAAGCTGGTTTCTCAGGCAGTGATGGCTATGTCTGCAAGACTGGTGCAGCTAAGATAACACATCCTAATTGAATTTCAAAGCCAAGACGTTTGTCAGAAATTGAGTTCCTTCTGTGCCCAATTGTTTTGTAAGGCATCGTTCCATCTTCCCAATGCACCAATTTCCTCAATCTCTTTATTACCAATCTCAGTCCCATTTTTTGAATGAATTTGAACAATTATATGGAGCAAATGAATTGGTGTATAATGTGCATAATTTATGCCATCTAGCTTATGATGTCAGGAGATATGGAACATTGAATGGAGTATCAGCCTTTCCATTTGAAAACTACACGAAATTAAAAAAGTTTGCAGGAAACCCCAATTGGTTTTACAACAACCGGCACATCACATTGGAAAGAGCCTTCATGAAACCCAGAAAACTCAAAGACAATATTGAAAATCAAACATACATGTGGACCAACAATTGCCACCTTGCCTCACTCGCGATGAGGGAACACAAAAAAAACGTACATAACTTTTTAGGAGGTTTTTGAAACTAGTCACTGTTCTTCAGCCCCATGGACTCAAAGGACATTGGATTTTATAAAGCCAGTCATCTAGAAAATACAGATCAAATGTATCACTTGTCAGATGTCGCCAAAAATATGTTTTGATACCAATGACATCAGATATGGAGCAATTACTGTCTTAGGTGAGTAAAAAACAAAGCGTGGCAAATCCAGCGAAGACCAGCACCTGTGAAACGAAGCACAAAGAGGGGATTGCTTTTCCATCATTTCCTTTCTTGGACAACGTTGGATAAAAAGGCACACAAGGGAGGGTAAGTGTAAGTTTCAACCATTCTTTTTCGTTGTCATTACATCATTAAAGATAATCATTTCTAACTTTCTTAATCCTATTTTAAGAGGAAACAATGCAGTTTTAAGCCTGTGTACTTTGATTAAACACACATGCTCCTCACACCACACACACACAATAAGAGCTCTTCCTGCAGGTAACAGGATTTACAGAAGAGCTGATTCAGCCTCCTACAGAAACAAGCAAGTGAACAAAGACTGCACAAGTGTGGCCTTGAAACAGGAAGTAGATTAGTCAGCCTCCAGGTTAAATCACATGGCTGTGCGTGTTACCTACCATGGCACTGCTGCTGCCGTTTGCCCAGCAGGAGCCACAATACTGGGGGATGTGCTGACGTAGTTGGTGCCGTTTATGTTCTACTAGTCCCACGCCTTAGGTACGTCCTGAGAGAGAGAGGAGGAGAGTGCAAATTGAATGAACACACGTGAAATCAGATATGAAGTAAGAGTCATTATAACTACATAAACCAGAAAGGTAGAGCAAGCCAGGTGGTGATGGGCGATTCACTGAATTTCTCTTAAAAGAGGATTACGTTGGCGACAGTCGGACACGAACCTGTTTTTAAAGTGAGAATTAACTTTTCACCAGCCATTAACTCCTTTGATGCCAATGACTCAAAAATGCGTCATTACGAATGGTAACGCCCCGTGCCAATGACGCGTTATCGAGTCAATTGCGTTTTTTTATAGGGGAGGTGGGGTAATCATCTGATCTAGCTTGTGTCAAAAAAATCCAAGTTGTAATCACAAGGGAACCCATTCTGTGGGCCGCAGTAGCAGTATGAGTGTGAATATGTGATCATCTAACCTTGTCTGAAAGATGTCTGATTGACGTAAACAGCCTAGAGACTGGACCTGGCTTGCTGCTGGGTTGCTCACAGATAGTTAACACACTGCTAGCCCGATACAAAAAACAAGTCAGCGTGTATGTTGACAATCAGCTCACACTGGATCAGCAGAACATAGTGTAAATTTCGTTCCGCGACGTTAGTTTTTTTTACTATCCCTCCTGCCCCCCATGGAATACATAGCTTCTCCCTCCGCCACTTGATCAGAAAGTTTATATTACGCAGCAACAATCAAGGCGGCATTTGTTTTAGTGCGAGTGGCATGTGATCAGAGAAAAGGCGAAGAAGACGCACTGTCTATATAAGGAAAACACAAACAGCATATGTGTCAGACAGCATGACAAGATAACGCGCTAATAAGGGTGAGCCATCGAGCTACCTAAAACAATTAGGCCTATAATCAAAGACAGTTTCTGCTTGAAATGTTGCTTGTTACAAAAGGCCGATTTTCTCAGCATTTTGGTCAGAAATCAGCGTTTAGTTAAACCCACCCATGTTCTCCAGGCAATTACTAAAGAATGGAAAGAGGTACAAACAAACGTTTTTTTTTTTCTGGTGATAAGGAAAGTCTGAAGTTTAGTTTGGTATGTTTGTTGTTGACATGAACATAGAACTGAATTTTCTGTGGGTCTTGGAAAAACACTGAAATGCTCAAAAAACCCTGGCACTGGGACGTGACCAAATTTGAAAATGGCTGGCACTGAATCAGTTAAGGGGAAAAAGAAATTACAAACTGTTCGGATTAATGTTTGCATTCAGCATTATTTTCAATTCTTGAAAAAAAGAAGTAAAGTCCTACCTGCAGTGCCCAAAATTACAATGGTGTGGGTGGTCCACGATGGTCCAAGGACTTCATGCATCAGTAATGCCATTTTGATTGGGATCTGCATAAGATGGCCAGAAGGCCATGGAATGGTCATCAGTAGTCCAGGCAACATTCTAAATGCAGAAGGATAAAATACATATTATATAAAATTAATTTTGTACTCCATGAACTTTAAAACTCAAGACAATTATTTAATTATTTAAATACATCTATGCAGCCTAACACACCCAGGACCCCCAGGGGTTGAGAGGAGAAGAGACCTTATGAACGTTGAATGCTTCCACATAATGTAACCATTCCATTCCATAAATTGATAACCTATTTATGGGTAATGACTGTTTACATTAACTGTGATTTTCACATCAAAATTTAGCAATAATTCTGCTTTGGGTGCCTTATAGATCTTTCCCATACATAACTGGAGCAACCGACGGAACATGTTCATGATAGAAAACAGACAACTAATTATAAGTGATATAAATTCACTGAATTGTAAATTTCTCTCTCCCTCACTCCCTCATCCCTCCCCCCTCTCTTTCTCTCCCTCCCTTCTCGTGGTTCGTTAAAATGCACTTGTAGATGAGCTCTGTATCCTTACTGCATTGTATGCCATTGCTTATGTCCTTGATTGTAAGTCGCTTTGGGTTTAAAAAGCATCTGCCAAATGCCATGTAATGTAATGTTAATGTAATGCTATGTACACATATTTTGCATCTCTGACTTTGATCTTAAACGCCAACATTAACATATAGAATGGACAACATGAATATAACCTAGATCATATGAATAGCTCTGTCAGGTAAGTAACATAAGGCCACATACACAGCACACCACATGTGTCTCTCTCTCCCCCTTGTTTGCTCCTCCTTCCTGCCCCTGTGCCTCCCATCTCTCCCCTCTCTTTCTCTCCCTCTCTTTCCGTGGTGCGTTTAAATGCACTTGTAGATCAACTATTTTCACATAATTTAATATACCATTGAATGCCCTATGTAAGCTCTACAATGGTACCAAACGTACGTTGTACATGCTCTGTCCACCAGACATTTTAACACGGTAAAGGACGTCTGAAAGCACTTTCACTGCCCCGTCATGACGTAAAATAACAGAAAAAGGGCTCGTGCTCACCTGTACAGTTTAAGACTCGTAACCAGGTGATAGTTTAACTGTTGGGTATCCAGAGTCGAGACGGAGACGGTCGATTTGTTAGTGCGTTAGTTAGCGGTTTTGATACATTTCATAATTTCACTGTATATATTTAGAATTAGTTTTAATCACTAGTAATCATTTAGTTCTTAGATTTAGTAAATAGGTTAGTTTTTTTGTATTTCATAGTGTAGTTTTGTCACAGTGTTTAGTTTTAGATAGTTGTACAGTTGTAAATAATAGTAGTTCTAGTGATTCAGTTGTTGTAATAATAGTAGTAATCGTAGTTTTAGTGTAATATAAGGCGAATAGTTAGGTGTAGCTTTCCATCGATTCGTCTCTGAGGTGAGTAAAAAATTAAACTATTTTTTTATCTCATTATAAAGAATGAGTTGACGTTGTTGTCAAAGTGAAGGTTTTGAAAACCTACGTTTAGACGGAGGATAAAACTATTGTGTTCAGCTTGGATTTCAATAATTGCCAACTATATTTATTCACAGCGATCCGATATTGTCTCTATAAACATTTAAGATGTCCACAGCGATAGCCACCATTGTATCAACGCATTCGTTGGCGGTTAGCCAACTCTGTTACTGTATGCTAGCCTGACTAGCTAATGTCCAGCAAAGAGGGCACGCGCGCACCCCACCTTTCACCCGTAGTTACATTCGATCCAAGCCGTAGTAACCTACTGAGAATATTGACGGCTGTGAGTTCAACAAATCTGCTTGTTAGTCACCCTGCCTGGCTCCCTTAAAATGAAAAACCATTTGAATTTAAAACCCTAAATAAGTGGTAGCCCTACACAACAGAACACAGATGAAGCCAACGGTTATCAAAGGGGTAAATGGCTATCGGAGCCACCCCGGGGACATGTCGGTCCATGCTACGTTGTTATCGACGTCTTAAATATTCTACTTAAGCTTAAAAAAATGAACTTACCGATCTGAAACCTGTCATTGTCCATCATCCATCAACCTGTATAACACATTACAATTGATAAGGCATTAGCGACAGCCCGAGGCTAGGCCTGTAGCTGGCTACTGGCTTGTTGCCATGTGATAACTCTGCTGGCTAGTTACTCAGCCACGTGGTGTTGATTCGACATTAAACCACCGACCATCGTAGAAATTACACAATACAACAATATTACATTAGTGGATTGTTTCCAAATTCCGTCTACGTGTTATTGCTTACACAACTAAATAATAAGCATACTTTACCGTTTGGCTGAATAGGATGCCGTTATGCTTAGTTCGCCTCTGGTTGATGGTCCGCCTGAATTTTGACGAAAAATCCCCAATTAAAATTTACCACAGTAATATATTAACAGTGCTGAGGTTACATGTAGGCTAATTGAAGGATAATCAACAGAACTTACCGTTTCAATGGTTCAGAAGCTGCTTTGTGCGCTGCCTGAGCATAGGCTCGTGTCTGACTGTCGCCAACATAATCCTGCCCAAGAATGAGATGCACGACGCACTAAGCACTGACTGTACACTTCAACCTCGCGCCAGATGATGATGCGTCATACCTGATCTAACCAATCGCACATTTCCCTGATCCCCAGTAGCAAGAAGTGGAACTTGCGCACTCAAGCAAGCAGTGCAAAAAGTGCCACCAACAGTGAAAAAACATTTTCGGTCACCAGCATTCTCCATACAAAACAGATATGCATGTTGACCGAATATTTAACCCCTTACATTCCAGGGATTATTCAACAATGGTTTTAAATTGCTAAGGCTGAACCACAAAGGAGATATTCATGAAAAAACCTCAGCTGTCCCACTTTACCAGTGGTCCCACTTTACCAATGTTCACCCCAGTGTATAACCTATATATAAGTATATTGTATACTAGTAGGCCAAGCTAGCACACAGACAGAAATAGGCTGTTTTAAACACGATGTGAATCTCAATTGAAATTATGAAAAGTGCATTAAACATAAATGTTGTCATATTACAGTGTATGTCTGAAGGAATGGGATTGGAATGGTGCTGCCTATGATGATAGTCCTGTAGCCCAAATTTGATCTGCTTACAGGAACATGGCATCCAGGAGTTATTGGACTAAACGCAGACGCACATTAAGAATCCTTCAGTCTTTTGAGTCACATTCTGACAATGGAGGAGATATTTTGGATGCTGTTGACCGTGACATCAGTCAGGCCCCGAATGACAGTGCTGAGGAGGAAGACGATGTTTTCATGGACTGCACAAGTTCATTTGATGACTGTAACGATAAGAGAGTTGATGGCATGACCTCAGATGGTGACTATGAAGACAGTGACTCAGAGGATGTTTGTGAAACTGATGAAGATAGTGAAGATGAATGTTCAAAATTGACAAATGTTCTTTGTGACTGGGCTCTGAGGAACAATGTGCCACAGAACACCTTTTCTGATCTTCTTAGTGTGCTACAGGAGTTCCATCCAAGCCTGCCAAAGCAAGCTCGAACCCTGCTAAAAACAGCTAAAATAGCAGCCAATGTAAAGAACATAAAAGGAGGGGAGTATTTACACATTGGCATTCTCAAATACCTCCAGACAATCGCAACAGATGCTCTCCACAATGTTAGTGAGATGATTAATTTACAAGTTAATGTGGATGGTTTGCCATTATATAAGAGCTCAGCTTTGCAGTTGTGGCCAATCTTGGGCAAAGTGCCATTTGATAAGGATCCCTTTGTCATTGGAATGTTTTGTGGCAAGACAAAGCCTCTAGATTTAGAGGAATATTTGCATGATTTTGTGGAGGAGGTAGCACAGCTTGAGAAGGGGTTTCACATGGCTGGAAAGACCTTCTTTTTAAGAATTGACTGTTTCGTCTGTGACGCTCCCGCGAGGTCATTTCTAAAAAACATCAAAGGGCACAATGGGTATTTTGGATGTGAGCGTTGCACTCAAGAGGGAGTCTATGTCCACAACCATATGACTTTCCCTGAGAAAACAGCTGTGCCTCGCACAGATGACCAGTTTTTGAGAAAAGTGGATGAGGACCACCACAAGGGCGACTCCCCCCTTACTCGAATTAATCTAGGCATGATAACAATGTTCATCCTGGATTACATGCATCTTGTTTGTCTAGGCGTCACTCGAAAACTGATGCGTTTTTGGATGAAAGGATATTTGTCGTGTAGGCTGGGTTCTCAGGCAGTGATGGCGATCTCTGCAAGACTGGTACAGCTAAGACAACACATCCCAATTGAATTTCAAAGAAAGCCAAGAAGTTTGTCAGAAATTGACAGATGGAAAGCAACTGAATACCGCCAGTTCCTTCTTTATACAGGCCCAATTGTTTTGCAAGGCATCCTTCCATCTTCCCAATACACCAATTTCCTAAATCTCTCCATTGCCATGTACCTCATGCTCTCCCCTGCTCTCTGCAAATACTATTGTGACTTTGCTGACGCTCTAATGTCTCATTTTTTGAATGAATTTGAACAATTATACGGAGCAAATGAATTGGTGTACAATGTGCATAATTTATGCCATCTAGCTGATGATGTGAGGAGATATGGAGCATTGGATGGAGTATCAGCCTTTCCATTTGAAAACTACATGAGGAAATTAAAAAAAGTTTGCAGGAAACCCCAATTTGTCTTACAACAACTACACCGGCACATCACATTGGAAAGAGCCTTTATGAAACCCAGAAAACTCAAAAACTCAAAGACAATACTGAAAATCAAACATACATGTGGACCAACAATTGCCACCTTGCCTCACTGCACCCAATACAGAAAGGCAGTTTTTGAACTTTTCAGTGTTGCCACAACTGTTGGTGACAACTGTGTCATGGCTCAAGGCAATCTGGGACTTGTACAGAACATACTCTGCGATGAGAGAACACAAAAAACGTACATCATTTTTAGGAGGTTTTTGAAACTAGAGTCACTGTTCTTCAGCCCCATGGACTCAAAGGACATTGGCTTTTATAAAGCCAGTAATCTAGAAAATACAGATCAAATGTATCGCTTGTCAGATGTCACCCAAAAGTATGTTTTGATACCAATGACATCAGAGTGGGCAGCCATTCCTCTCCTCCACAGTAATTAGCCACCCCCCCCACCTGACAGTTTTTTTTATCTTTTTTTTATTATTATTATTTTTTTACTTTCAGGCCAATCATGTATTTTGTTGTGGAGTTCCTTGACAACTCTGTTGGGATTGTAAGCAACAGCTGGACTAATGGTGACAATTCGATGACCTTCTGGCCACCTTATGCAGATCCAAATAAATTTAAAATGGCTCTATTAACACATGCAGTCCCTGGACCAGCGTGGACCACCCACACCATCACAGTTTTGGGCACTGCAGGTAGGACTCTCCTTTTTTCAAGAATTGAAAATAATGCTGAATGCAAACATTAATCTGAACAGTTTGTAATTTCTTTTTCCCCTTAATGGTTGGTGAAAAGTTTATTCTCACTTAAAAAACAGTTTATCCATTTTTCCACAGGGTTACAACAGGAATGTCAGAAGCAGTGATGCCTGATGAATTGATATGGTATATAAATTTGGGTCTGACAAACTTTTGCCTTTACAGATGACTATGAAAAGGCGAGAAAAAAGGCCAAAATGGCAGAAACACATTTAGCTGTCGCCAGTGAGCCTGAGGAGTTGGAGAGATGCCAGCGTTCAAGACAGTAAGTTTGAGTTGTGCCACTGTAGAAGACATTGGGTTAAATTGTGCCAATTATTGAAGTAGATGATAATAATTCTGTCAGGACCATTAAAGTCTGAACACACTTTCTTTATTGAAAAGTTATGAATTAGATTTGGTTAGGCTTTGTTCAGAGGAGCACCGTGAAAAAGCAACCAACCAATTTAAGATTTGGAGAGCAAACATTCCCCTCAGGGCGGCACGGTGGTGTAGTGGTTAGCGCTGTCGCCTCACAGCAAGAAGGTCCTGGGTTCGAGCCCCGGGGCCGGCGAGGGCCTTTCTGTGTGGAGTTTGCATGTTCTCCCCGTGTCCGCGTGGGTTTCCTCCGGGTGCTCCGGTTTCCCCCACAGTCCAAAGACATGCAGGTTAGGTTAGGTTAACTGGTGACTCTAAATTGACCGTAGGTGTGAATGTGAGTGTGAATGGTTGTCTGTGTCTATGTGTCAGCCCTGTGATGACCTGGCGACTTGTCCAGGGTGTACCCCGCCTTTCGCCCGTAGTCAGCTGGGATAGGCTCCAGCTTGCCTGCGACCCTGCAGAAGGATAAAGCGGCTACAGATAATGAGATGAGATGAGACATTCCCCTCATTAATTTAAGCAATAAGCCACGAGAGGCCGTGGGTTTACGCTTGATTTACAACGGCTGGGGAGTTGGAGCACGACGCCTATGCCATGTTATTCACAACAAGGAGCTGGGTAGGTAAATTATGAATGAGAAAACAAACAACTAAAGTTATCCTGTTTCTTTGTGCAGACCAACGAAACGTTACATCACCCTGCCTGAGCCTGGACCAAGTAGACCATTGCCACCAGTTCCACCAGCAGCGATGAACCTGACTCTTATGAGCCCACCCCCACCACCTTCACCAGTGAGGCAGCCATCATTGTCCTCATGTAGGCTATGCACATTTACACATTTTCCCCATAAACTCTAGGCCTATAAATCTCCCTCATGCACACACAAAGAAATGTCTTCTTTAATATCTGTGTGAATGACTGTAGTCGCATCAAAAGACAATTCTCTGAGGCACAGTGTAACAGAAACTTTTTTTTCTCATCTTTGCAGCAAGTTCACACTCAGGCCAAGCCCATCACATGGACACCCAGCTGTTGAGCCCACCTCAACCCCTCCCAATTCACCCCCCTTTGAGGCAGCCATCATCATCCTCAAGTAGGCATTATTTACAACTTTTTCCCATACCCCACGCCCCAATACACACACACACACACACAAAAGATATGTATCATCTTGTTTAGTGTGACTGACTGCAACCACGTCAAAAACAATTTTGTTTGACACACATGTGTAACAGTTTTTTTCTCATCTTTGCAGGAAATCCATCTGAACAAGTGGACGACCAACTTAGTCCACCCCTCCCTATTTACCCACCTGCAAGGCAGCCATCATTATCCTCAGGTAGGTTATGCAGATATACCTTAAGTGTTCAACTGGTATTGAGTCCAAAACTTTTACTGCTATTGCATCCATCAAGCCACTTAAATGTCCCTATAGCTGTCTATATCAGACTTAACTTGGATTGAGAATTGAGCTCTGATGGACAGTGAAGCAGTGACTGAAGTTATTTTGGATGTAGACAGTTCTAAAAATAGAAATGGTTTGATGGATTCAAGATCAGTTAGGAGTAAACTGGAGGGTCTTTTTTATTGCATATTCATCCGTTTGTACACATTTTATATTTTTCCCCTTACATTCTGTATTATTTATCATAGCTCATTGAAAATTGGTGTTCATTCATCTATTCGCATTTGGATACAAAGCAAAAGACATAAATCATGATACCTTTTGAAAAATCTTTAGAAAACATGTTAGCATGATAGCACTATCCTGACTGTAAGCTTCTCTCAAGCACAAAAGCCACTCAGTTCAGTGTCTTTTTCCTTTCAGGCCTTGAGAGATATTTGGTCTCTACGCTGGAGGAGATTAAGGATAGGCTGTCTGCATTGGAGCGGACGGTGACAATGTTGGCCAGATCAGGCAGCAACAAACACGCAAAGCTGCCAGACAACTTGGAGCTACCTCTCCAGAACTTCCAGGACCTCAATGGACTGGAGGAAAAACTGGAGGACAGCCCCTACCAAAAAAGAATTGGTATGTATATTGGTTTCTAAGTTGCAGCCCCTTTAAGTTCTTTGAAAAGGTATTATAGTAAAGGTCTGAGGCGAATTCCTCTCTATGATCAAGAAGTTATAAGTGATGATATATGGAGTTACCTTAACTGATGGCGTGTGTTATGATGCTTTTGAAAAATGTGCACAAGTGGGACTTTTGATTCAGTAGTTTGTGTTGTATCAGCTTGTTTTTTTATGTCCACATTAAATCTATGAAAATGGCTTATAATGTCCATTATTGTGGGAGCAGATGAGCTAATCTTTACTTTTCTTTCCTTTAGACTGCTTATCTGGGGACAATTGGTGGTGCCACTGTCCAGGCCACAACCAGGAGGGTCCTGGCCACCGTTTTCGGCCATTCATTGGCCATGACCATCAATTGGAATGGGTGCAATGACAAAAGGGCATTCCGGGACCTAAAATTAAAGAGGGTAGTTGTAGGTAAGTTTTTTTTAATCTCCTACGATAAAATTGGCTGATCATCACTCTTTGACTGGCACTTAAGACACTGGATTCTCTTCATCTACAAATTGGATTCCAAAGTGAAATTTTATTTTGTGAATAACAACAAAATAATTTGCCGTCACATTTTTAAAAATCTGTTGCATGTATCAAATAAATGAATACATATTTCCCACGAAACAATATTTTTCCTCCATCTTATGTGTAGATTGAATGTTTAAAAAGTGTTTTGTTTTATTCACAAAAATTCCAATTGTCCCAACTTTTTAGAATCTGTCCTGTACAATGTGCATTTTAAGTAATTCCTACTGTGCTTGTTCTCTGTTTATCTAGCACCCTGGTCCATATTGCACTCACTCTTCCAGTTTTAAACTAAACAAACTGCTAAAATTACACGCTGGACCTTTGAAATGAACTTCAAATCAAATATATCAAAAGTGCTGATTTTGCAAATAACCAAACATTCCTCTTATCTTGAAAACATTTTGCCCATCTATACAGATGCTGTTAGGAGAGGCTCAATGGACTCCCCACCAGCAGCACAGATTGAGGACGAGGTGAAGGTGTGGTTCCGGAATGCCCGAGATAGGGCGGGTGGCCGTAGGCAGCGGTACATTCGAGTTGCAGCACAGGACGTTTAATGTGTGTGTGTGTGTGTGTGTGTGTGTGTGTGCGCGCGCGCGCGCGTGTGTGTGTGTGTGTGTTGTTAGTGGTGGAAGATATTCTTTACTTTTGAATGACAACCTCACTGGGATGTTAACCTATATACGCACCTGTCAATTTACAGAGGTGTGCAAAAGCGTTTGATGAACTGTATGTATTTGTTCAAATTTATTTATTTATTCATTTATTTATTTATGTGAAATTATTTATTAAAACTTGGACTCTGAAATTTTGACTATTTCACATTTTTTAAACATTATTATGTATTGTCAGAAACACAATAAATAATAAACACTATAGAAATTACTATTCAAACACACACACATTTTGATATTGAATGGGTCTAGGAAGGACAAAGTATTTATCAAGTCAATTATAGAATTCTTTAAATAATCTATACATTTTTTAAGTTTTTGTGTGCACACATTGTAGAATGAAATATCATAAATATTAATATATATAAAAATATCAATGTGTGTTTTCTGCCGGCCAGGAGAGGGCTATGCTTAGGGCAGAGTGAGGGCAGCCCATTCAGGACCTGTGTGGGCTTATTTAGGGCTAGGTGTGGGCTGCCCGTATGGGGCCCATACTGAGGGGCCAGTACTTTGCCAATGAGCAAAGCCTCACGGGCCCTGTGCGGGCAGCCCGCAGGGGGCCCCTAATATGGCCCATGGTGGGCCCAAAGGGGGCCTGCACGGGCTTGCTTGCTGGGTTACAGTTAGTTGAAATACTTGAAAATGTCAGGGTGTTGCAAACAGCCTCAAAGTCTCTGAAAGGCCTTTGACGTTTCACACAAAACACAATGTATAGCATGTTGTAAATGAGGCTTAACAATAAGCTAAATGACTCAGCAGTGTGGCTAACTAGCACTGCTAACAATGATTAGCGATTAGCATAATTAACAACAATCTCGTTTTAACTTAAATTAAACATTTTGATCATCACTTTCAACACCACAGTGATCTTAAACGACTACAACAACTCACTGTTGGTTCCACTCCAAGGTTAAAACAGCTGAATCTCTGGAGGAGCACATTTGTAATGGCTTGTAACAGGCATAGTTGAAACAAGAAGTGCCTCGTGCATATAACAGGAAGCGACTACAAATTAAAGCTGCAGTGCCTAAAACTACCACTAGGGGAAACCTAACCCCACCCAGTAACTGACAGAGTCAGCACAATTTTAAATCAGTGTTTTAGTTCAAAGTGTCGGGTGAATAAAGTGTCTGCAGAAAAGAAAGCAGGAGCATCGCTAAGAAATAACACATCACTGTGTTTCTCCAGCAGGAACAGCTCCTCTTACCATGTGGAGGGATTTTGCTGAATTCCTCCTCACAGAATTCCCCGAGTCTCTTTTTCAGATCTGAGAGAGAATTCCTCACTCCATCAAATGAGAGATGTTGATGGACAGTGACGCTGGATGTGTGAAAATCTGGTCTTTGAAGTTGAGGAGAGCAACGTCCAGAAGCTAAAACCTACAGAAATATATATAAATGGAAGATTAGGTAAGGTTTTGGTGAATTAAATGAAATCCAAATAGTCTTATCTGCCTACTCCTGTATGTACTGTATGTGCCCAGTTATATGTCCTCCTATGTATTTGTTTAGCCAAGAGCAGCAGAGGCACAGGCAAGCACAAGCAAAGCACACACCACACTAAGCAATCAGGTAAGCTGTTTGACACTACACCTTACATTCAGGTATTCTCAGATACAATAAAAAATTAGATTATTTATTTTTATTCCAGGCGGCACGGTGGTGTAGTGGTTAGCGCTGTCGCCTCACAGCAAGAAGGTCCGGGTTCGAGCCCCGTGGCCGGCGAGGGCCTTTCTGTGTGGAGTTTGCATGTTCTCCCCGTGTCCGCGTGGGTTTCCTCCGGGTGCTCCGGTTTCCCCCACAGTCCAAAGACATGCAGGTTAGGTTAACTGGTGACTCTAAATTGACTGTGGGTGTGAATGTGGGTGTGAGTGGTTGTCTGTGTCTATGTGTCAGCCCTGTGATGACCTGGCGACTTGTCCAGGGTGTACCCCGCCTTTCGCCCGTAGTCAGCTGGGATAGGCTCCAGCTTGCCTGCGACCCTGTAGAACAGGATAAAGCGGCTAGAGATAATGAGATGAGATGAGATTTTTATTCCACATAAGCAAACAAACAGAACTTAATTATGTATTCCCCTTTTACCTGTGCCCACTACTGCCCCCAGGTGTCCACAACCAAAAACTGTTGGAAATAAACCAAAATAATGAAGACCTGCTATATTATGTAAAGCAATTAACTAAACAAATAACTAGCAAAAGTGTCATTTTTACTAATTAGAGCAATACAATTTCAGCGTAGAAGGGCAATTTTTGTCTTGATTTAGATGTGTGAAGGGCGCCGTTGCTTACAAGCAAAAAGGTCGATTGGATGGTCGAAATGTCCAGGATTTTTGTCAGACACAGGTGGCAACCCTAGTCATAATCATATGAGAAAGAAAGTCCTACTTATTGCTGGCTTCTCCAAAGTCTTCATAGAAAGGTGGTGTGCAGAAGTATGGAACCCAAACTACACGAACACATTCCTCAACAGCGGAGGTTGAGGCTGTAGCAGACTCAGGTGATTTGAAAAATGTAGTTAGTTTCAGAAGTGCAGCTGCATTATTTTTGCTTTGTGCCCTTTTTTTTCATTTAGCGCAACCACTCTCATAACTGCGCTTCATCTTGTTTACAGTTCCCGCTGCTTTGGTTTGAGTTTCCATTGCGCACCTGTCTACGTCGTCAGATCATGGGCGAGTCCAATATAAAACAACCGGGGGGGGTGCTGGGACAAATACTATATACGCATGAATTCGATATTCTGATGCTTTTTTGGTGTGTTTTTCCATTTATATCGTTGACTACTTAATATCAGAGACAAATTAAGATTACATATATATTGTTTGGTGTTTACCGTGACGGGGCTGACTGTTAGGGGCCCCCAAATTTTGGGGGCCCTAGGCAACCGCCTTGGTTTGCCTAATGGTAAGTCCGCCCCTGCTTGAATTGGTTGTGAATTGTGAATTGGTTGGATCAGCTCTTATTTAGGGGTTTCATACGAAAGGGGGTGAATACCTATGCACAATCCACGGTTCTGTTTTTTCATCTTAATTATTGTTTGTGCCACAAGAAAACAACAATTTTTACCTTTTAAGTGGTAGGCATGCTGTGTAAATCAAATGGTGCTAACACTCCAAAAATCCATTTTAATTCCATCTTGTAATGTGACAAAACAGGACAAACACCAAGAGGGATGAATACTTGTGCAAGTCACTGTATCACTGCAGCATTTCTTTTTTCTCCCCTTTTTACTGAACAAGTGATAAGTTTTGATTTGTCTCTCATGAAGGAAGTTGAATTGACAAAGTATGATGTAGAAATGTAGTCCTCTGCAGCCTGGGAGATTCTGCCTCATGGCTCGATCCCGGAGTAACAGTCACTGACGCAGACACAGCTGTTCAGAGATGTTCCTCAGTTTATTGAGAGACAAACATGAGTATATATTCACATTTAAGAGTGTGGGGTAATGATATGATTGGAAGATGTGATTCAAGAAGCCGAGTTGTCTGTGTGTGATTGGGTAGCTTCAATGGGTGATAGAGTATTACATTACTGATTAGGTTAGCTCGATGGAAAAACGGAGAGTAGATGTGTGAGTGAAGACAAGTTTCAAGGATTAAACTGAAACCAGCCAAAACCAGTTGCAAGCATGATAAACAAATATGTATCTCAGCAAGTTCCCAAATGTAGAAACAACTTTGCTTTTAACATCATAAGATCAACACGCTCAGGTGCATATAACAAAAAAGCAAGTCAGAACATAGAAGAGGTTTATTGGAAAAATTAATGAATGAACTTTTTAAGTTATATTCTTCTATTATGCTAAAAAGTTTCATTTAAGTTTTGGTAAGTTTTATTTTTCATAACCTGAAAACGAGACTGCCTTTCGATTTCATAAAATCGGTGAAATTTAGTTCCATCGGAAATTTGGTCATTATGATATATGTTTATTTCTGTAATATCTAAAAAAAAAAAAACCAGGCCATTCTGCGGCTGGGAAGTTCTTTAATTTGAGGGGATTCCCTAGCAAATAATGTGCATGAAATAGCTTGCTTCACGCAGTCAAGCAGCCACAGGAAGTCCATGTGCAGGTTTACCTTCTTCTTCTTTTGGGTTTTACAACAGCTGGCATCCACAGTGTTGCATTACTGCCATCTACAGGTTTACCTTTGACCGCGCACTGACAGTTCCATCATTCTGTAGCTAAACAAACAGCTGATCACACCGAGGTGCTCGCTGACCACCGATATTTATTAGTTTCCTTTCCTTCGTAACAATGTTTTTTTTTCTTCTCGCTTTCTGTTACTGTAGTCGGTCTTTCATGTTTCATTCACATCCTCCATTGTTCCCTCCAGTTTCAAATTTGTACCACATGATGCATGACGTAGTAGCTTGAATAGGGTCATGGTGAAGGAGGAAAAAAATAGCGGAGAATTTAGGGTCACGTGGCCCCAAATTCATTAATTGTTCTCATCTCATTATCTCTAGCCGCTTTATCCTGTTCTCCAGGGTCGCAGACAAGCTGGAACCTATCCCAGCTGACTACGGGCGAAAGGCGGGGTACACCCTGGACAAGTCGCCAGGTCATCACAGGGCTGACACATAGACACAGACAACCATTCACATTCACACCTATGGTCAATTTAGAGTCACCAGTTAACCTAACCTGCATGTCTTTGGACTGTGGGGGAAACCAGAGCACCCGGAGGAAACCCACGCGGACACGGGGAGAACATGCAAACTCCGCACAGAAAGGCCCTCGCCAGCCACGGGGCTCGAACCCGGACCTTCTTGCTGTGAGGCGACAGTGCTAACCACTACACCACCGTGCCGCCCATTAATTGTTCTATTTAAAAAAAAAAACCTCATAAAATTGGAAGTCTGTGATTCAAATTCAGTAGCTTTCGGTCCACTAAACAAAAATAATTGGGTGTCGGGAAAATTCTGAAAGGCAGTCTAGCTTTAATACACATGCATGCATAAATAACGTCCAGTTTGATGAATAGCTTATCCTCTTTGTGTGTTTTTCCCAACAATTAGATGAATAACACGTCCAGTTTTGTGTGGCTTCCACATGTTGCAGCGGCCTAACCCAATCAGATCTACCAGATCGCAGCAGAAAAATTTACTGGTAAAACCTGTTGTTAAAACAGTGTGGTGAAGCAGCTTTTAGCTACTATGCAGTGCAGCCATGGAACCAACTGCCAGAGGACATCAAAAATGCTCCTGCTGTTGGCAGCTTCAAATCTAGACTAAAGACCAAGCTGTTCTCAGATGCTTTCTGCTAACTGATAAACAGTGGCGATCCTAGAGTGATTTACTCCCCAGGCAAACAGATAAAACTTGAATAAATAAAAGGCAAACGCTGTTTAGCCTACTTCTTGTCCTTGGGCAAAAAAGAACAGCTCCCCCAGCTCGAGACTCGGTTCTCATCGTTCATGCCTAGGAGCCGTTCAAAAGAATCGGTTCGTTCGCGAACGTCACAACACTAACAGCTTTACATGGTCGTTTAAACATTTCTCGTCGTGTGTTGTACGTCGCGGACACGGCCCGTTATAAATTTGCTGTTACCAGAATGGCAATGATCAAGTCGTAATGTATTACTTAAGACTCTGTGTAATGTCATAGTAGTGTAGTACTATGGTAGTAAAGTCTTTTTGATGACTAGTACAACGTTCCGCTGGCGGGATTGTGCATATTATGGGGCTACGACAAGTTAGGCACACACACGCTGATGACGTCACCTGCGCAACTTTGGTATTGGGCTTCCCCATCCAAAATGTTCACACACACACACACACACCGCCCGTCTTGTTTTTTTTTCGGGGGTTTTTTTTGGGGGGACCTTTTTTTTTGGGACCGGTTTTTTGTTGTTGTTTTTTTCGCGCCCGCGCTCATGCCGCCCCGGGCAGCTGCCCGGTCGGCCCGCCCCCAGGACCGCCCCTGCTGATAAATATCATCATCTTTACATGTTTTAAACTTTTACAGTCTTTGCATGTTTTAAACTTTACTTAACTTTTATTCTATTTTATTCTGCTGTTTTTTACTGAACTTTTACTTCATTTTATTAGTTTATTTCTACTATTGTTTAATTCTTAGTTTTTTTCTCTCTTCTTCCCCCTTTATTTTATGTAATTTCATTTTCTATTGTTTACTGTTTTGCCTTTACCTCTGTAAAGCACATTGAACTGCCACTGTGTATGAAATGCGCTATAGAGGATGTGCAGTCACGTGACCCGTCCGTGTTTACTCCGCCTACTCCGCCATATTGGACGGCTTCAGGATAGTTTACCTTGCGCGAGTGTAATGGATCCAGGGAGTAATTCCCAAGAAAATTCGGAAAATACCCCATCTACATCGCGCGATTACTTGTCTAAGTTTGTTCAGCATCTTGAAGGTGACGTGAGGCAGCGTTACGTGGAAAGGTGTTCCAGGTTGGGGATTGCAGATCCGTACAACTTGCCACAAACCTTGTTCAGGGAAATTCGGAGCTGCGAATCGGAGCTCGTTAATCGTGACTCGTGTTACACTGGCAAAGCCCTCAAAGCTTACAAGAGCCTGGAAGCTTATAAATATTTTGTTGCGGGATGCGTATCCCAACTATACCTCTGGAAGGTCCCGAAGAAGAATGTCTACTTGATAACCTCATGGGTAAGTAGCATTAAGACGTTTATCATAAAGAGACTATGCAGGACGTTTTATCTTAAGAATGTTCTAAATCTAAACTGAGTTCCAGGTAATGACAGGGTTGTAAATATGTATGTTTCAGAGACTCAGATTGTTGGCGCGCCCGCGTCTAAGACGCACTATTTCGAATAATGAACGCATTGTCGAGCGGGGCAGGGGCCAATATGGACGCGAGCATTTTATACCCTATTTGGAACGTTTCGTGGTGTATTACAGACCCTCCAGGATTTCGCGATGTTGCGATTTGCAACTTCAATGCAAATTCAACCAATCCCCGCGAATTCAGGGCGGTGTTGCAATTATATCCAATCACCGCAACTTTCCCACAAATTTGACCAATCGTTGGCGTCGTCTTGAGGTGAAGTCGACAAACTACCTTCCGCCTTACTTCCAGTGTTGCCAGACTGGGCAGTTTCCCATCCAGTTGGGGGATTCAAGTGCATTTTGGCGGGTTTTGAACATATTTTGGGCTGGAAAATGTCAGCAGTATCTGGCAACACTGCTTACTTCCGTGTTTCCATTCAAGAGAAGCAGCATGTGCGAGTCAGTGTTTATGTAGGCTTAAATTCTGTTACTGAAAGTGTGTTATGTTTACAGTGAAGGACTGTGTGCACTTTACATTATTTTTTTTACTTAATACAAGAAATTAATGGATGCCAACATTTTTGCCAAAATGGTATTTTATTTTCCATTGTTTAGGCAGCTTCAGCATCATACTGTGAGATTCTGTTCAAATTGTTTTTTTCTTCTCTGAAGCCTGAGCCATTTATTTTATTAGTTTATAATTATTGTTTAATTTAGTTTTCAGGAGAGACTGCCTGCACACAGTACTAGTATTAATAGTTTTTTTTTCTTACATGAAAGCTGAGGCATTTATATTATATTTTAAGGTAACTTCATGTTGTGCTGTGAGGTTCTATGCACTTTAACTTTTGAACCAACAGGTGCATTTGGATAAGTAAAGCCTATTTTTCGGCATTTTTGTAGTCCTGGTAATCTTTTATATTGGTAAAGTTGTTTATAGGACCATTTCTCAGTGTCTTTGTTTTTTTAATCAATAGTTTTTCAGTAATAACTTAATATTTAACATATCACTCAATTTTAATCACAAAAAGAGAAAATCGCAACAATTTCTCGCAACTTTCACTTCCTCCTGCAATGTAATCGCAACAAAAACCTAAAAAACACCGCAACTTTCATCGCAATTTTTCGAAAACCCCCCACAACATCAGACATTTTAGCCCGCAACAATCACAAAAAAGGCCCGCGAAATCCTGGGGGGACTGGTATTACTTGACTTCATGGTCTCAACATCGAAAATCTTGCACAAATATGCAACGTCCAACATAATTATCTGGATATTCAATAGATTTCAGCATCGGATGAATTTGTTTTGACCGCCGCCATATTGAATATACGTCGGACCTGTTCGGACCCGTTCGTGTATTTACGCCGCCCAGTTTGTAGCGTCCCAAGCGAGTAAAACCTGATCCAAGTCTTTCGCTAGGTGGCGTCTTACGGTCTACAGGGTGTCTGCAGGCTTGAACAAGTTCAATTTAAGACTTTTTAAGACCTTTTTAAGACCATAGCAGGTTAAATTTAAGACTTATACGGCACAAAAAAAAATAAAGAAAATTGGGAGAGCCTGAATTACTTTCAAAATAACAAAATTTATTATCATTCACCAATGAACTCATTACATCCCTAGGGTGCGCTCTTGCATTAATGAGGAACTAAGTTGCAGTGGAGCCAAAGACATCCCGCAAATCACTTGAGGATGAGGCATTCAATTCCGTACGGTTTGTATGTTGTAGTGTTACAGTTTGCACGGAGTTAGCTGATACACCGTCTCGAGATGTGCTTGGACCTGACAACGGTGAACAAAATTGAGTGATGGCATGCGATTGTTGCAGACTTTTATGGGCAGCCTGGTGCTTCTCCGCTTTCGCGTGCGATTCCGGTGCCTTTACACCCAGGGTGCTGAGTTTGAGTGTTCTTTTGCACAATGTGCAGTACGCCTCAAACGGATTGTTTGGTACACGTTTTAACCAGTCTACGGAATCATTGCGTTCAAGCCAGCAGTCATTAAACTTGCATTTGCCCATTTTGCTACAAACCGTGACAATAGGGCTGTGCGATATGGGAAAAAATGAATATCCCGATACATTTTCTCCATTTCACGATATACGATATATATTTTAATATATTTAAATCTCCTTTAAAGGACCCCATGAAATCTAACTTTTACTCTTTACTGTTTTCACTACAATCCCTGCAGGTTAAATAACATTCTTGGTTAACTTTACAGGTGGTTTTCAACAACACATTTTAAATTGTCATGTTCATGATTAATCACAATTGAATTGAAATAAGACTATTTTTATTCAACAAAGATGTGGCACAAACTGCAAAAACAATCTTGAAAATTGCAACAAAGGGGCAACACAATACAGAGCTGCTCAGAGCTCAAACCAATAAAGTGCAAGCTCAACACTGAGAAAGACATTTAGCCTAAATAAGAAAAGTGCTCATTCATTAAATTATTTTAAAAAAAAAATAGATCTCCAAGCTATTAACCTGACTACTGAGAACCATTGGAACATTCACAATAGAGAGAGAGATTGAGGGAGAGAAGAGAGAGATCTGCAAAACATCATTTTTCTCTTTGCACACTTTTGAACTGAATGTTTTCTGGCTCTGCCTCTCAGATGTGTATAATTCCGGTATTGCCTTCTCTGTAAAATGTCTGCGACCAGGCAACTCATATTTGGGATCGAGTGTGTTTAGTAATTTTTGGAAGCCTGGTTTTTCCACTATACTAATTGTGATCACGTCTTCGGCAATGACGTTAGTGATTGCATCTGTTATAGCTCTCCATCTCTGACTCGGTTTCTCATATGGGGTGGCTTTGGAGAACGAGGCCGCTATGGTCATTTGTTTAGCTCGTGGGGGTTTTAGCTTGTGGGAAAGTAGTTTGGAGTTTAAGGGCGTATTCACACCTACGTTGTTTGGTCCGGACCAAAGGACCAAACGACCCAAATTTCCCTTGGTCTGGACCTTTTGGGTTGGTCTGAATACAAACCACCGAACTCTGGTCCGGACCAAACAAGCGGACCGAGACCGAGCTGCAAGGTCGGACTCGGTCCGGACCAAAGGAACTCTGGTGCGGACCTTTTTGGAGGTGTGAAAGCAGACCGGACCTAATCTGACAGTTTTGCTTTTTTGTACCTCGGGAGCTTCCATCGTTTGTCGAGCATTATGGGAAACAGAGTCTTGACACTCCACCACAAAGTGCAAACACTGTTTCGGTTGTCAAGGGAACCTTACAACAGTCATTCAGTCATTCAGACCAGTGGTAGGCTAGACTACAGAGTACAAAAAATGAGTAGGGGCAAACGTGGGCCGAAGAAGAAACGCGTACCCTTGTGGATATATGGGCAGATGTCCACATATCTGAGCTTTTGGAGAGAACACACAAAAATGCCAACGTGTTTGCTGTATTCAGTGAGAAAATGAAGGAGAAGGGGTTCACGCGCTCCCCAGAACAATGTCGGCTAAAAGTGAAGAAACTCTGTCAGACCTACATTAAAATCAGGGACATCCTTTCAAAAAGTGGCGGTACTAGCGACGCAAAAAAGAAATTCATCTATTACGATGGATAAGGCGAATATCCCGACACATACCTCCTCCGTCTTGTGTGAAGAGCCAGAACTGTCACAACATGATGTGTGCTCATCAGCGCTATCCTCCGTAGCCGCCTTGCCCTTTGAAGTCGTCGTTGATAAATTACTTGTACAACAGCATAGTAATCCCACAATTGTGAAAACAGTAAAAACTGGAAAAAACATGTAGCTTTGATGACATTAAAAAGAATAACAGCACAGAAAGCCTCCATAACTACTTTTGAACTTAACGCTTTGTGCGCATGTCGTCTCTGACCAATAACTGAACGACCTCAGGGCGCGTGGCTTTGTTGACAGATTTTGGTCCACTTACTAAAATGTACAGTGTGAAAGCGAACCGCACCAAAATGAAAAAATAAAAAAAACATTTGGTTCGGACCAAAGCAAGTGAACTATCGAACTATCCTGGTCTGAATACACCCGAAGAGACTCTTCATACTGTACCGGGTGAGTTTTAGGTGATGGAACATATTTGTCGTGCTGCTGCCTTTCGTGATGACAGGGTTTTTTTGCACACTTTACAAACTGGCATTTGCTGTTCCACGTCCTCCTCATGATATCCAAAAAAATGCCAGATGACTGACCCCTTACTAATTCTTTTAGGAACCAATTCATCCACTTCCATTTTTAATTTGTCGCTGAAATTGACAGAGCTTACATGGTAGCCTATGCAGCACCAGTGACTGCACGAACTGAGTCAGCGCTGTAAACCGAAACTAGAAAATCTTCGCAGTGTTGCCAGATACTGCTGACGTTTTCCAGCCCAAAATATGTTCAAAACCCGCTAAAACGCACTTAAAACCACCCAATCTGGCAACACAACCGAAACTAGAAAATCTTCCCGGAAGTTCCTTTCAGCACCAAGATGCCAACCAATCCCGGGTGACATCTAGGTGCTGAAAGGAACTTCCGGGAAGATTTACCTAGGTCTTAAATTACCCAAATGAAATTTTAGACCAACAGTGCAAAATATCTCTGTATTTTAGACTTTTTTAGGCCTAAAATTGAAAATGTGTAATTTTAGACTTTTTTAGACTCCGCGGACACCCTGGGTCTATATACGAATATTCGAAAGAGACAAGAAAACATGGATAAGAAAAAAAGAAAAATACATCTATTTTGTCATTCTTCGGCAGAAAGAGAGTACATTCACCTGAAAAAACTGATACCCCTGATACCCAAGGTAATTAGTCATACTAGATTTACAACAACAACAACTACTACTACTGCAACATCAACTACTACTACTGCCACTGGTGACTACTACTACTGCAACATCAACTACTACAACAGCTACTACTACTGCCACTGGTGACTACTACTACTGCAACATCAACTACTACAACAGCTACTACTACTGCCACTGGTGACTACTACTACTGCAACATCAACTACTACAACAGCTACTACTACTGCCACTGGTGACTACTACTACTGCAACATCAACTACTACAACAGCTACTACTACTGCCACTGGTGACTACTACTACTGCAACATCAACTACTGCAACAGCTACTACTACTGCCACTGGTGACTACTACTACTGCAACATCAACTACTGCAACAGCTACTACTACTGCCACTGGTGACTACTACTACTGCAACATCAACTACTACAACAGCTACTACTACTGCCACTGGTGACTACTACTACTGCAACATCAATTACTACAACAGCTACTACTACTGCCACTGGTGACTACTACTACTGCAACATCAACTACTGCAACAGCTACTACTACTGCCACTGGTGACTACTACTACTGCAACATCAACTACTGCAACAGCTACTACTACTGCCACTGGTGACTACTACTACTGCATCAACTACTACAACTGCCACTGGTGACTACTACTACTACTGCAACATCAACTACTGCAACAGCTACTACTACTGCCACTGGTGAGTACTACTACTGCAACATCAATTACTACAACAGCTACTACTACTGCCACTGGTGACTACTACTACTGCAACATCAACTACTACTGCCACTGGTGACTACTACTACTGCAACATCACCTACTACAACAGCTACTACTACTGCCACTGGTGACTACTACTACTACTGCAACATCAACTACTGCAACAGCTACTACTACTGCCACATCAACTACTACAACAGCTACTACTACTGCCACTGGTGACTACTACTACTGCAACATCAACTACTGCAACAGCTACTACTACTGCCGCCACTGGTGACTACTACTACTGCAACATCAACTACTACAACAGCTACTACTACTGCCACTGGTGATTACTACTACTGCAACATCAACTACTACAACAGCTACTACTACTGCCACTGGTGACTACTACTACTGCAACATCAACTACTGCAACAGCTACTACTACTGCCGCCACTGGTGACTACTACTACTGCAACATCAACTACTACAACAGCTACTACTACTGCCACTGGTGATTACTACTACTGCAACATCAACTACTACAACAGCTACTACTACTGCCACTGGTGACTACTACTACTGCAACATCAACTACTGCAACAGCTACTACTACTGCCACTGGTGACTACTACTACTGCAACATCAACTACTGCAATAGCTACTACTACTGCCACTGGTGACTACTACTACTGCAAAATCAACTACTACAACAGCTATTACTACTGCCACTGGTGACTACTACTACTGCAACATCACCTACTACAACAGCTACTACTACTGCCACTGGTGACTACTACTACTGCAACATCAACTACTACAACAGCTACAGTGGTGCTTGAAAGTTTGTGAACCCTTTAGAATTTTCTATATTTCTGCATAAATATGACCTAAAACATCATCAGATTTTCACACAACTCCTAAAAGTAGATCAAGAGAACCCAGTTAAACAAATGAGACAAAAATATTATACTTGGTCATTTATTTATTGAGGAACATGATCCAATATTACATATCTGTGAGTGGCAAAAGTATGTGAACCCAGAGGAAAATTTTACTGCTCAAAGCTTGCTCTTCTATAGCTCAGGAGACAAATTTCAGATTCTCATCTCAGCCTCATTTTAGTTTCTATTTTGTCTAAAATGTTTCTCATATGTTTCTCCTAAAATTCACTAGGAGCAATAGGTGAGACAGAGTAATTAGAGGGAGTCATACTCGAGACTTAAGGGAGATACCTTGCTAATCTCAATTCAGTGTTTTTAATGGCTCCTTTATTTCTTCTTGGAGAAGAAAATGAGCAATACTGGAGCTACTATGGAGCAATATGGCGCGCACACCTCATATATATATATATATATATATATATATATATATATATATATATATATATATATATATATATATATATAAAACCATCAGGCTTTATAATTCTATAGCAAATGAGCTGAATGAAGCAAATGAGCTGAATGAATAAAATGATCTGAATCTTTATTCAAATTCAAAACAGCAGGACTCAATTGTTAAGTACAATGACGGAGTATTTTGAGTATTTCAAGTAGCTGTAATAATGTTAACAATAACAATGTTTACAATAAAGTTAACATTGAAAGACAGCAAATGCTATTCTCACATTGTCATTATAAAACCTGAACAATAAATGTGTCCCTTTTCAGTAAACCTATGTTTTTAAAACAGTAACAAGGTCTCCAGTGTTTTAAGCAGTATCAGCACAACTTTACAACAGTGCACATTGCACAACATTTAACAACTTTAGAGTCTTAAGGCCCTCATGCAGCATTTGTATACAGGGGTTTTTTTTCAACATGGTCATTTCAACAAATGTCTCAGTGTGCCACATCCAATACTTTACAGTGTTGTGGCCCTGATGCGGCATTTGTTTATGAAGCCTTTTTTGACCTTACTTTTCTCCACAGGTGTCCATCCATCCAGGGTACTACAGCGCATGATGTAAGCTGCAAGAAAAAACAGAAAAGAAAGCACAAATTACAAATTTCATAATGTAACAGCAGTTATGATGACAGTATTGTAGGGCTGTAACAATATGCGTATTGAAATCGCGATATGCAGAGCCACGATCCGTGTCGAGATACAAGAAGGCAGAATCGCGGTACACCCTTTCAAACTTCTCCTCAGCCTCAAAACAGAGGTGCTTCCAAACTTCAATTTATGAATACTTTACTTTTTATTTAAATTACATTTTAAACTTACTTAAATTACTTTTATTTTTTATATCTATTAGTAAGTCGTTTTTTCGCCGACCTGCGACAATCTTCTGCGAGTCACGCAACGTCCACACTCGCCACTGGCAACCATATGGCGTCCTTGGCCACCAGAGCATTCGTTTCTTTTAAGCAGTCGCCATTTTGGTTGCGACGCGGGGAGTGAATCTGTAAACAAGCAGCTCATTGGCTGGCTAGGTGTGCCACAAGCCAATCACAATCACCGACAAAGCTGCCTTGACCGGAAAGGCATGTCTGCTTGGGCGTTAGCGGCAGTTACGCAGAAGCCTTCTGCGGCAGTTACACTTTGACACGCGAGCAATGTTTCACTATAAAAATTCCGTAATTTCCATCTGTTTTCCGCAATCACAGAAAATCATTGGCCCTATGAGAGAGAGACAGCCACCCCTACACCCCCCCAAAAAAAATCTTAACGGATTTACACGATTTGAAAAAATGACTTTCAGAACCAAAAAAAAACAGAGCTTCCGGCTCAACAGTATTATTTTGAGAAATAAAACAATCTTTGGATATACATTTGTTCGTTTTTGCATACATATTACTCATTCTCTGCAGTGGTCTGAATTATTTGTTATTAAATAGTTAATGTAAGTAAGTAAATGTTAATAAGTCAAATTTACTACTTTAAAAAAACATATTTAAAAAAATTGTGGGTGTATCGAATCGTGGGTCAAAAATCGTGATACGAATCGAATCGTGAGTTGGGTGTATTGTTACAGCCCTACAGTATTGAGAGCTATTTTTATCCCGATATCACAAAATTCACATTGAAATATCTCTATGGTTCACATGAGAAAATTCAGTAAAACTGTGAGGTCACTGAAACAATCAAAACATTAAATGTAGCTATGTGATACATGGGGTTCCAACACATCAGAAACTATGCCAAATTTGGCCAGATATTGTGATGAATGTGAGAAGGGGCAGAAGAAAGAAGGGAAACAAACTAGAAATAAAAAGTAGAATTACGACAAATTCATTTTTGAAAATAATTTGTGCTTCTTTGTTATGTATTTTTAATAATGGATTTCCACAACCTTTCCATATTTCCATAAATTGTTAACAATAAGCAATGTACTTACTTAGAATCCCATTGACCTTGAACTTATCCAGGACTGTCTTCCCATCTGGCACCTTCCCGTGCTTCCCAAAGGCCACAGCATTTCGGCACTCTGCTGCAGTAAAGAACTCATCAAAAAGAAGATGGAACAATCGGAGGCAGTCCTTCTTTGCTTCTGCATGTATTGCAGCCAGGCGGGTAGAAGACACGAATAGGCCACTTTCTGGATACAGCTCTTGCTTCCCAGATCTGTGTTCTGGAGCCCCAACACCAGCCTGAGGTTGGATCTGTTCCACTTTGTTCAGAAAGCTTTTTAATGCCTCGAGGTGCTCACCACCTGTGACACAAAATATGAATTACCTTACAGGGACACAGCAGCAAAAATAAACTAAAGAAAAGGAAGAGACTAGTTTTAAAAAAAATCAAGAGATTTCATGATGGGCAAAGATTTTTACCAAATTGTTAAAAGCTTTTAAGTTTTAGTTTAATTTGGTACATTAGGAAAATTGTGAGAGAAAAAAGTAATAGTGTTAAAGGAACAATTAACTGCAACAGAGAGACAAAATGTACTTACTTATACCGCACAGCACATCCTGCAGTTTGGCCTTCTCCTCCACTAATTTTTCCACCTCTGGCTTGCATGCCCTGCATGGCTTCCATGATCTGTCTTCTCTTGATTCAGGCAAACTGAAAACTGGCTCTCCATATTCTGGAAGTGGATCACGCTCGATGATTAAAGTATCTGCAGATGACGAGCTTGAAGAAGTCTCATGTTCAGACGTACTAGGCTGGCTCTGATCCCCAAGAACAGCAGGTTTTTGGTTTTTATTAGGACTGTACAACATTTTGAGAAAGCTTTCTTTGGGTGTTACAGTAGGAGCTGGTGGCTGTCTTCGGTGATCCAAATCCACCAAAACAGGTTGTTGTGACAGGTCTGAAGATGTGGGCAGTGCCGTGTGAGGTTGGTGATGCTTTGGATACTGCGAAAGGTTGGAACAATGTGTGACTGGAGACAGAGTGGGTGCATACTGGTGGAGTGGCTGGATAGGTGGATGCTGGTAACATGGATGCGTGTGTGGCGATGACTGGGAAACTGGAACCTGGTACTGTGGCCAGGCAGTTACAGGCTGGTGCTGTGGCTGGATAGGTAAAGATGACTCGATAGGTTGAGGTTGGTACACTGGCCAGGTAGTTGGAGGCTGGATGACATTGTGGGCCACAGTATTTGGATGATCCTGTACAGAGGTGGACTGACCTGCTTGAGGTAGTGATGGAAGGTTGTAGAATCTTTGAGCAGCTGCATCTCTTTTTTTCATGTCTTTCTTTGTGGCCTTCTTGGCATCCACTGTCTTGTTATCTGTTCCAACGAAGTCCACTGTGGCGCGGTAGAACTTGCTGTCGGACCATCTTGCAAGTACTTCTTCCCCTGGCTTCAGATCTCTAAGGCAGGCAGTGGGTTTATCATCTTTGCTTAGTATATCACAGACATTAAATATCTTTGCCGTGTATCCATCTTCAAAGGTCAAAAATACAAAAAGTCCTGAAAATGAACATAGAGTAAGTAAAGGAGATTTTGAGTAAACCAGTACAGGCTAAAAATCAATCTTACTTAAACATGCTACTATATCTTATTGGTCTCAATTATAATCCTCTTAGACCTTAGCAAAGATAAAAATTCATCTCTTCACTTTAGCCTTCAACTAGCATTAACTTTATTCTTTTTGCAATTGCTTCACACTTCTTCACTCATGTGACACTTTACAATAACAATGTATTTGATTTAAATCATGCACTCTGTATTCTATCTTTTCACTTTGTTTTTATTCTATTTCATTATTTAATGATTATTGTATGGATTTTATTATCAACAACATCAACAAGATTCTATGCATGCGGTTATTTCTACTAATTTCTCCAAGATGTCCGCCTCCTCCAGGTAAACAAACACCTGGTTGCATGTTTCCTCACCTTTCCTCAAGCAGACACGCCTGTAAGTCCGCCAACATAAATTGTAGATAAAAGCCAGATAGCAGCTGCTAAAACCTTAGTCATGGTGCAGGAAGAAGTAACTACGATCAAGCTAGACGAAGAACCGATGTCAGGACTGCTATAACACCGCTGCTGAGGTTAGGCTGTAACAACTTAAGATCGTACTCTTTGTTTACTTTGTGTTGTGTGTGTTATTTTAATAACCTAGCTTTCTTTGTACCAAAATCTAAATTTATATGTCTTTGACTGACTCTTATAGATCCTACCATTGAGAATTGAGACTACTAAAGTTTATGAGACTGCTTTTAATAACGAGACTTTATTATCTTGTAATATTGATTAATTTGGGTTATACAATTATTGTTAAGCTTCCTAGGAGATTCCTTTCGCCTCCCAAGGACATAGCTTCAGGAAGGTGGTGCCCCGAGGTTTTGTTAACCCTATATGATTAATCAATAACTTGATAATACGATAATTTATGAATTGTGACCATAACTGGTCATAAATCAAATACAGGGATGAGAATGGGACATTTAAAAAAAACTCTGAAATGTCTGCCAAGGGCAGACATAACGCACGCAAAGCGTGCATGGGGGGGGTTTCAAAGGGGGGTGTGCCTTATATATGAATGTTTTCAAATTCAATGATGGTTTAAAACGTTTATAAACTTTAAGATAATAAATATATATCGTGAGCGATAATGGAGGTAACCGTAACGATATATTAGATTCCTCCTGACTCTATCTTTGACAATTTAAGTAAAACGTACCTTTGTGCTTTTTTGTTTTGATGTGCTCCTGGATGTTTCTAGCTCCTCTGTTTCCATAATTGATCATATCTGAGCACAGAATACACAGAACCTTTCCCGGCACGTCCACTTTTCGGATATGTTCCGTCAGGCACGTCGTCACAGTTTGTGTCCCTATCTGCACGGTAACGCTACTATTGAGCCATGCCCATCAGAAACAGTTCTTTATCTCATTCAATTTCCCTGGTACGATCCTCATTTTTGCGGTCCAAAACTTTCGCCATATTGGCGAAATAACTTTGAAAACTAACCAAAATAACTAGAACTTAAGAAGTGATCAAAACCGTGTACGTATAGCTTGTTTCTCCGTGAACTGTAGAAGTGAGATGAAACTAGCGCCAAAACGTTGCCGGAAATCGTCGTGAGTTGTCGTTAGCATAAATATTGAAGAAAGCAATGACAATTTCCGTTATCACAGCTGCAACTAATTTTGCGATGAGCGTTGCCGAAAGCAGGGATGAGAATGAAAAATATTTAAAAAGTCTGAAAAAAGACAGAGGTTTGGGGGCCGCAAGCACCCAGCGAGGCCCAGGGGCAGAGCCCCTGTGGGGGCCCAGGGGGCGGGAGCTAATGATTTTTGGCTATTTTTTTTATTACCCCAAAACCATTAATTTTATCAGCAAATAGTTGCAATTTATTTGGAAATAAATTCCCCTACTTGGTGGACTACCAGGTGAAAATGATTAATATGGTACAAGAGACTTGTTTTTAATCAATTCACATTTGATGATTTAAAAAAAAAATCAATGCACCTTTTAATATAAACGAGCTCTACAGTATTATATTTCTGCACTTTAGCTATTCAAGTCTTTGAATACTCTAATACTTTACAATGAAGTGCAAACCAGAGAAAAGTTCTATCATATAATTCTCTTAAGCTTTCTTCTGATGTTATCATGGTAGCAGGAGCTCTTGCATATTAAGCAGGCAACATTCAACATCACTTATCACTTCCCTTTCAACTGTTGTGTGTACTAACTAGGTTTTATCTGGACAGGATGTTGTGTAATGTAATACAGATACCATATGGTTAATCTGAAAATCAAGATGGTGATTTTGAATTAAAGAACAGGCATGTACAATAGGCATTACATATTGGAAATTTTTTTTAAATCAAAAACTATAAGTTCATCTCAGCCTAAAAAATTTGGCCAGACGCTCCCGCGCGGCACACGCCAACAATCCCCCCCCATGAAATGAGCAATAAGTTATACACGGTATCATACCTAAAATTTTATCAGAAATATAGATATGATACTATAATTCTCCCCAACATGCTACATTAGATAAGCTAACCCCATTTATAAAAGATACACACTTATATATGACGTGTATTTGATATATATATGTGATATATATGATGTATATTCATACATTGTTACTTTACGGAAATCTTCAGTAAGTTTGGTCTTTTCATGACAGCCTGTTGTAGACCTAAATATAATGCACATGAAATGACACTCCTCACCTCAACATGTCCTTTACAATCATTTAAGCCACCATGGGCAATGCTGAAACCACTGCTGCAAACAGTACATCGTGCGAAACTGTCATTATTTTCTACCCTTATTAGACAGGGAGATTATTAGACAGGGAGATTCTTCTGTGTAATCTGAGGTGAAGTGGGTTTTGTATTTTCATTTTTTGGGGCGCGCGCTCTCTCTGCCATGCCGATCCTGTAGGCTGCACTGACTCAACTGAAAACGTCGGTCCTCAAGAAAAGGGATAAAAGCCCGCCCATACTGAAAGCTGATTGGCTTATTTTGCTGAGTAACCCAATCAGGATGCTCTTTGTCTAGCATGCGCTACATGAACAGGCACACACGCAGTCTCTCTCTCGCACTCTGTCATATGCGCACATTCTAAGATGTGCGAGGTAGACAATGTTGCGCATGCACGCTCTTGCTCGCTTGCTCTAGATTCTGGGAGATATTCTCCAATTTGCGGGCATCAGGGAGCCGCTATCAATATGCGGGAGACTCAGGATGTCTGCGTTATAAGGTGACCACAGATCGTTAACCATACACACACACCCCGAAAATTTCTCAACGGATTTACATCGATCTCAAAAACGATCATTTTGGTCTGAAAAAGTCGGGAATCCGCCAATTGGCGGAAAATTCTCATTCCTGTGAAAGATGCTGGTGGGCGGTCGGTCCTGCCTGCTTGTGCCACCACAAGCCTCGCGCCGACCCCCCGAAATTTTCTCAACAGATTTACACGTTTCACAAAAATGACATTTTCAGCGGGAAAAACTTGGAATTCCGCGGCTCCACGGAAAATTCTCATCTCTGCAAATAAACAAAGTGCTATTGTTACGTTTCCTAATTACTTTTACCATGTACTAACTCGACCGTAAGTGTTTAACATAATAAACAAAAGACAAAGTTATTTTTGTCTTTTTTTTTTGCTGATCCGAAAAATGATCCGATCCGTGACTCTGATCTGCGAAACGATCCGAACCGTGAGTTTTTGATCCGTTGCACCCCTAGAAATAACGTTTTTTAAATCAATTTCCCAGCCCCAAACGTAGTGATAATTTGACCAATAGAGTTGTAAAATTCTGTCACTAAAATGTATACAGTTTCAAGTGGGGGTTACTCTCGCCTTTCTTGACATTTAGTTAAAAAAATCCTGTAAATCAATGTTTGTGGCTGAAGCTGCCAATATATTGATAATAATAATCCCAGTTATAAGAGACTAGAGACTGTCAAAGATTTTGGTTATTATAGTGTCCAAAGTAAGTTAGAAATGACAATCACGCCAAAAATTAGCTAAGCCGTGTAGTGAAATAATTACCATCGGAGTCATCTTTGGGTGAGCCAGGGTCTGGTTCATAAAAACGCAACTTCTTCGGTGGGTATCGCACTCTTTTGGGCATCTCTTTTTTTGGCATCTCTTTTTTGGCATTTCCTGCTGGGCCATCCATTCTGTTAAATACATAAAAGTATAATACATTTTAATTATTTAAAAAGGTGGTTCAATGTCTTATTTAGTTTTATCATGTCATATCTCATAATTTGGTACAGCATCTTGTTGAAACATTTGGATACAGAGATGTGTTACTGTAACCATATCAGACAACTCAGGAACTGAAAAACATGGTCTTTAAGAGGACATATCCTCTTAAATTTCAACACATTACAATTTTGGCCACAGCAAGCACTTTAAATATGCATGAGGCTCCAATGCAAATATCTTAATTGCCAAAAATCATACTTTTATGGTAAGATTTGATCACCAAATCAGACTTGCTGTCTTGTTTGCTAATTATTATATATATATATATATATATATATATATATATATATATATATATATATATATATATATATATAAAATATGATTAACCACCCACAGAAATCTGAAGAATTAACACATGAATAAGTATATAAAATTATGTTTAAGTCATGAAACAATAAGCAGTATGACCTGCTCTGAAACGCTGGAGGTGTGTGCTGGAGATACTGAACTCTGTCCAGCTGCCTGCTCCCTTATAAACATACACCATTTACAACAAGTCTTGTTTAGAGCAGTCTTAGGATAAACAACATGGATAATACTGAAAAAATAATATTCATTAGCCACTTCAATGTAATTCGGCACATATTTTGTAGGTAAATATGGACTAATTTCGGTAACAATGTAACTTAAATGACCGGCTAGCAGGCGATCCATCACAATCATCGTTGTGTTAATTTGAAGTTTTTTTCAATGGAGTTCAGTATTACTCACTTCACTGTTTGTGAAAAAAAATAATCCCAAAGTGCATATTCTTTACATAAAGATATTACCGCAATAAGTTACCAGTTAATGTTAGCTAATCATAACAAGTTCATGGCCACATGTGGCCATGAAGCTAGCACATGAAGCTAGCTAGTGAGGCCTATAGCCTCACTAGCTAGCTTCACTATTTGCTACATATGCCGACCAGTTTCTTCAAAAAAAAAAAGTATCTGAACCAACATAAACACACGCCATCTAAATTTTTACAAAGTTTTACCCAAATTACGCTTGACAAAGATGTCGCTTACCTTCTTTTACGTCCTGTAACGGTTCTTCCTCCAGCTCTCCTTCCCGCACTCCAACCATTAACGTAAGACTTTACGTCAGTCAGACCGATGTCAATTGACCAATCATGATGCAGCATTTGTGACTGATGGCGCTCTCTCCCAATGAAATGTTGACGTTAGGGCTGCATCATCTACTGGGTTAAAAGTTCACAACTTGTTCGCGCCAAATGCAACTCGTTTGATTTTCATTTGAAAATGGCACAGAGGCACAACTCACGCTGGAGGAGAAGAGTGAAGAGCCAACAAAATATTTGCAAAAGATACAGAAGAAAGGTAAGGAAATTTACATTTTATTATTTGTTTATTGTCACTTGAGTAAATGTACTTATATCCAATCACTGATTGGATATAAGTACATTTACTCAAGTGTTGGTACTGAACTTGCCACTTAATATTTCCACTCCACTACATTTTGGAGACAAATATTTTATTTTTTACTCCACTACATTTATCTGATTACTGTAGTTTTTATTTACCTTACAGATTGTATGAAGCATCAGAGCCAAAGCACCACATTTTTTAATTAATTTATCTAAATGATTTAACTGATGCAGATAGTCAGATAAATGGTTAATATCATATCTGGTAATCGGCCGTGTCAATAATCAGCCCACCTCCGGTACACAGTACATGTAAATATATGTGTAATTTACTTATAGTTTTGAAGTATCACCTCTCAAACAGATTCAATAAAATATTAACATTTTAATCCACATGAAAGGGGGATTTATAGCAGGATTTGTCATATACTGCATTGATTTTACCCAGGTATGCCTAATAAAATTGCATGCAAGTATTAAATATGTTAAATGTATTATTCTCTGTTTTCAGCCGGACACACAAGGACTGGAGAACAGAGGTAACGAATGTGCAAAAATGTAAACAACTCTGTTAGACATGTAAGAAATTGCATGTTGTAAAGCTTTAAATTTTGATCGACTGCAGTGTTATTTCAAAGAAAAGTTAATGTATCCAATAAATCACTGTTACTTATGTGAGACTTGTGAACCTCACTTGGTTAGTCAAGGTTTTACTGGCAGCTCAGGTGACTATAACACTTTAATAATCTAGTAATTAGTAATGTGTTTAGCAGAAATATAGTGAAAAATAAACATGTCTAGTCTAGTAAGCTATAAATGCGCCAATACTGCTTTTCAACAATTGGTGTAAATGAGTCATTGCTATAAGAAAAAAAATTTGCTAAATACATTGGGAATTTTTTTTCTAGAATCAACAAACTCGAGGTCAGATGACTGCCGCACCGAGCAAGAGACCAGTTCCGCTAATCTGGAAGCTGATGACGTTGTGAATCTGGAAGACTCTTCGAACACAAATTTGTGTGACCTCCATAACACCAACCATCCATCCCAGTGCAATGGACACACAAGTGAGATGCATCACTCTGGACTTAATGTTGAATCAGAGCCTGAACAGCCTTTTCACATAGATACATTTGTTGATCACCTACCTGAATTTGTTGAAGAAGGGACTTTAGATGAAAATGTGTTATTTGACGATGACCTGTCATTTGATGATGACCTATCATTTGAGGATGGTTTAGAGCTAAACCAAGGGGAGGGAACAGAACCCAAAAGCCCTACAAACACTGGAGATCGTCCAATTTACAGAGATGCGCCAATTTCTGTTGCAGAGAGTCTTCTCCTCATAATGACTTTTGCAAATAGACACAAAATAACAGGAAAAGCTCTCAGTGACTTGCTTACACTAATCTCTCTGCACTGCCCCTCTGATATCCAGACTGAATGTCTTCAGAATTTACACAAATTTAAAAAATTTTTTGATGATTCCTCCTCTCCGCTTTTGCACAAATACTGTAGTGCATGCTTCATGACTGTTGAGAGTACAGAGAACCAGTGTAAAACCTGTGAAGCCAATGTGTTGATGGAGGGGTCAACTTCCTATTTCATTGAGGTTCCCATTGAAGCACAGGTGAAGAGATTGTTTGCTAAGGAAGGTTTTGAAGAAAAACTTATGTTCAGGTTTAATAGACATAAAAAGTGTCATGACAGTATTGAGGACATATATGACGGAGAAGCCTATCAGAAATTGACTACTTGTAATGGGCCTCTCAGTGATTCCAGAAACATTTCTTTAATGTGGAACACTGATGGCATACCCATTTTTAAGTCTTCAAAGTTTTCTGTGTGGCCTTTTTATTGTGTCATAAACGAGTTAAACTTTGTTGAACGCACTAAACAAGAAAACATGATATTTGCAGGTCTTTGGTTTGGGGACTCAAAGCCGTCAATGTTGACATTCCTTGAACCACTATGTGACACTCTGAACAAAATCGAAAGAGATGGAATTTCTGTTCAGTTTGCAGGAGCTCAAGAGCCTTTCATATGCAAAGCCTTTACCATTGCAGGGACCTGCGATTTGCCTGCAAAAGCATTGGTACTTAATACTGTTCAATTCAATGGACAGTTTGGGTGTCTAAAGTGTGAACAGCCAGGTCAAACAGTAAAGACAGGAGAAAGAGGTCATGTCCATGCCTTTCCTTTCCAGAGGACAGATCCAAAAGGCCTGCCTCGTACCCACAAGGGGTTTGTAGATAATGCCAAGATGGCCTATGATTCCAACAGCATTGTACGTGGGGTGAAGGGACCTACCTTTCTCAGTAGACTAAAAAACTATGATTTGGTCTTGGGTACAGGTATAGACTATATGCACTCTGTACTACTGGGAGTAATGCGTCTATTGATGTTTTTGTGGTTTTCCACAGAGTTTTCCCGATGTGCATTCAGTATGGTTAGATCAGTCAGAGAAGTTGACAAACGCATGAAAGAAATAAGACCGCCATTTTTGATCAGATTTCCTCGTTCTGTGTCCTCTCACAGAATGTTCTTTAAAGCATCTGAGTATCGGTCCATTTTGCTGTTTTTCGGGCCAGTTGTATTTCGGGGCATTCTTGCAGGCCTGTACTACAACCATTTCCTGCTCCTTAGTGAAGCGATCTTCATTCTTATGATGGAGACAATAACCCCTGTGCAAATAGATCATGCTGAAAAACTACTTTGGAATTTCTGTTCTCAAATGAGTGGACTTTATGGTGAACGATACATGACAGCCAATATCCACTTACTTGTCCATTTAGCAGATAGTGTAAGAGCTCTTGGACCTCTGTGGACACACTCTTGCTTTCACTTTGAAGACAAAAATGGGTACTTACTTCGTCTTATACATGGGACCCAGAATATACCTGTCCAAATGGTTAATGCTGTAAAGACTATACAATCTCTCCCTAGCATCACACAAAACATAAAGCTGAACACAGTAGCTACCGAGTTTTTGGCCAGAATGACAAATGGCATTAGTTATCAAGATACTAATATTGTCAATAGTGTGGCCATGATAGGGGCATCATTCAACAGATGTCTTGAGACTGATGATATGTCTCTTCTGGAACAGTTTCTTGGTCAGGTTTTATATACTAATGTTGTCAAGGCATATAACAGAGCTCAAATAGGGAAAACGGTTTACACTTCCAAGCAGTATGTCAAAGCCAAAAGACGGAACAATTCCACAGTGTTATTTTGTGATGGTATGCAGATCAAATATGGCCAGATTGAATTATTGTGTTCCTACAAAGAAACCAGTGAAGGTCAAAATGAGATAAATCTTGTATTTGTGAATGAATTTGAAGTTGCAGGCATAAATCTTCTAAGGGACACTTTGACAGGTGGGACATGTTTCCATATTGTGAGCCTCTTGGAAGTTCCTGTAAAAAGGACAGTAGTTGGACTTGAAAGTATTTTGGGAAAGTTGATGTTCATTGATTTGTCCTCAATGCCTGGTATTGTGTTTGCTGCACATTTCCCTAACAAACTTGAAAGGGACTAAACATATTATGAACTCAAAGACATGATCTTATTGTGAACAGAAGAGCTCATGATTTTTCCAACTAGTAGAAATTCCTTACTGAAAATGTAAAGTCTCAAGTTGATGGGCAGATAGTATTGTGATGCCATACCAAGACAAATGTCAGTGATCTCAATAGTTTTATTAATCTACTGCCACACAAATAGGTCACTTTGGGGCTTAACATGAGAAGATACAGACATCTGAATATACTACATTGACGCCACTAATGGTCTGAGTTTTTGGCAGTTAAACTTTGATACAGCTGAAATGTATTTTCTTGGTCTTAAAAGCTACATTGTTGGATGCTAATATAGTTTTATGATCTTGAAAGACTGTGATAAGTGCAATCTTCCATGTACTAATATTGTTAGATTATTGCTTTTGAGATGTCCAGTGAAACATATTGTTATACTGGTTTTTGTTGGCATTTTGTAAAATAAATTTCCGCAATGCAAATGTCAAAAGTGTGGCTTTCTGTTTACTGTTTTGATAGTTATTTTCCTAACTATTTTCACAAATGTGTTCGCTATTGGAGGCAATGGTAGTGGTTGTAGTATTTTTAAGTGATAAAAAGTGCTATATTCTGATATTGGACTTTGTTGAAATAGTAACTTTATTGCTCTCAAATTACCAATAAATTACTGTTTTTATTTTACCTTTTCAGGTTTTTTTCTAGAAAAATTTAGTATGAGGGTGCTCACCATGGCGAGGGAGCAAAGCGGGGGGGGGGGGGGGGGATGGTGCCGGTTGTCCCCCCCCGCCGTGCGAAGCCTTTGAAAAATTGAGGCTACAATGGGACATTCTGAGGCTATCTGAGAGGGAAATTGTAACAAATTGTCTGTCAACATTGAAAAAGAAAGAAGTAATCATCTTCTGCCCCAGACAGTCTTTGGCTTTCTTCCGTTTCGTGCCGCGGGGTGACATCTTTAAATGCCCAAGTGTCAACAAAAACAACTCGCGAACTACTTCTGTCAAAAGCTCCCACGCCGGTGGGTGAAAGGTCATTCAGTCTCGAGAAATCTCGCTCTACAAGTCAGCTGACCTTGTATGTAACCCATGTCAAATCTCGCGAGAGCAGCTGCGACAAGTAAACAAACATGGCGCCTCAGTCTGGAAAACGCCAATTCGGATCGTTTTTGCACCGTCTGGCAGTGTATCTACTATGATTGGAATATTTATGGAGTAATTATAACGTATTTGATGATCAGACACATTGTCACGTGGTGTTGTTGGGATGTTTTCACGGAGAAAAGATCGTTTTGAGAGATTGCATGTTGTGCAGTAGCATACAAGTGCATGGCCTAAGTGTGACTTGGGGTTCAATCAGCATTTCGGTAAGAGGGCGCACGCCGAGAGTAAGAGGGCGCACGCCGAGAGTAAGAGGGCGCAGCGCCCCTGTTCCCCGGTTTAGACGAAAGCCTGCCTTTTATGTGGTTCATGAAAAAAAACCTGAATTACATGCATTGGAATATTTAAAATTATTCATAGAAAATATAATTAATATAAAAGCAGAAGGTCTTTGCAGCCTACAATCATACATTTTCAATCAATTCATTCTGAGTACAGTAATACATAATTTTAAAAAAATCATGTGGATTACAATAAAGTCAACATGATTAAAAACAACCAAAACATTGATCTAAGTCGAGAAACTCTGAGAATTATATTAGAGCTTGTTGAGATCTCATCTGAAACTTAAAAGGAGACTAAATTGAGATTTAGTGCATCTTATTGCTCTGGAGAAAAAGATGAGACACAGGAGAAATAACCCTTAGTCTCAGTTTGGTGTCACACAGATCTCATAGTTGTCTAGGAGAAGTAAATGAAATATGTTTGAGATCTCTTTTTAAATTTTCTTTTCCTCTGGGAACCTCTAGGATTAGCAGTTCATTTGAAGGTGAAATTAGAGTCAGGTGTTTTCAATCAATGGGATGACAATCAGGTGTGAGTGGGCACCCTGTTTTATTTAAAGAACAGGGATCTATCAAAGTCTGAGCTTCACAACACGTGTTTGTGGAAGTGTATCATGGCACGAACAAAGGAGATTTCTGAGGAGCTCAGAAAAAGCGTTGTTGATGCTCATCAGGCTGGAAAAGGTTATAAAACCATCTCTAAAGAGTTTGGACTCCACTAATCCCCAGTCAGACAGATTGTGTACAAATGGAGGAAATTCAAGACCATTGTTACCCTCCCCAGGAGTGGGCGACCAACAAAGATCACTCGAAGAGCAAGGCGTGTAATAGTCAGTGAGGTCACAAAGGACCCCAGGGTAACTGAAGGCCTCTCTCGCATTGGCTAATGTTAATGTTCATGAGTCCACCATCAGGAGAACACTGAACAACAATAGTGTGCATGGTAGGGTTGCAAGGAGAAAGCCACTGCTCTCCAAAAAGAACATTGCTGCTCGTCTGCAGTTTGCTAAAGATCACATGGACAAGCCAGAAGGCTATTGGAAAAATGTTTTGTGGATGGATGAGACCAAAACAGAATTTTTTGGTTTAAATGAGAAGCATTATGTTTGGAGAAAGGAAAACACTGCATTCCAGCATAAGAACCTTATCCCATCTGTGAAACATGGTGGTGGTAGTATCATGGTTTGGGCCTGTCTTGCTGCATCTGGGCCAGGATGGCTTGCCATCATTGATGGAACAATGAATTCTAAATTATACCAGCGAATTCTAAAGGAAAATGTCAGGACATCTGTCCATGAACTGAATCTCAAGAGAAGGTGGGTCATGCAGCAAGACAACGACCCTAAGCACACAAGTTGTTCTACCAAAGAATGATTAAAGAAGAATAAAGTTAATGTTTTGGAATGGCCAAGTCAAAGTCCTGACCTTAATCCAATCGAAATGTTGTGGACGGACCTGAAGCGAGCAGTTCATGTGAGGAAACCCACCAACATCCCAGAGTTGAAGCTGTTCTGTACGGAGGAACGGGCTAAAATTCCTCCAAGCCGGTGTGCAGGACTGATCAACAGTTACTGGAAACGTTTAGTTGCAGTTATTGCTGCACAAGGGGGTCACACCAGATACTGAAAGCAAAGGTTCACATACTTTTGCCACTCACAGATATGTAATATTGGATCATTTTCCTCAATAAATAAATGACCAAGTATAATATTTTTGTCTCATTTGTTTAACTGAGTTCTCTTTATCGACTTTTAGGACTTGTGTGAAAATCTGATGATGTTTTAGGTCATATTTATGCAGAAATATAGAAAATTCTAAAGGGTTCACAAACTTTCAAGCACCACTGTACTACTACTGCCACTGGTGACTACTACTGCAACATCACCTACTACAACAGCTACTACTACTGCCACTGGTGACTACTACTATTGCAACATCAACTACTACAACAGCTACTACTACTGCCACTGGTGACTACTACTACTGCAACATCAACTACTACAACAGCTACTACTACTGCCACTGGTGACTACTACTACTACTACTATAGACCTACACCAAACTGAAAACAAGTTAATAAAATCAATTATAATTTACAAGGAGGAGATAATATAGGGCGGCACGGTGGTGTAGTGGTTAGCGCTGTCGCCTCACAGCAAGAAGGTCCGGGTTCGAGCCCCGTGGCTGGCGAGGGCCTTTCTGTGCGGAGTTTGCATGTTCTCCCCGTGTCCGCGTGGGTTTCCTCCGGGTGCTCCGGTTTCCCCCACAGTCCAAAGACATGCAGGTTAGGTTAACTGGTGACTCTAAATTGACCGTAGGTGTGAATGTGAGTGTGAATGGTTGTCTGTGTCTATGTGTCAGCCCTGTGATGACCTGGCGACTTGTCCAGGGTGTACCCCGCCTTTCGCCCGTAGTCAGCTGGGATAGGCTCCAGCTCGCCTGCGACCCTGTAGAAGGATAAAGCGGCTAGAGATGATGAGATGAGATGAGATAATATAGATGTGATATATAGTGGCCTGTGGTTGAATTCCAAAATATTGCCACTGATTAAACAATATCTCAATATATTTGGTTGAAGCATTGATTTTTGTCATCTACATTGCTTCATATGGCTCCTAATACCAAAAAAAACAGAACTGAGAAGAAAAAAACAGCCCCTGGGCTGCCCCAGCTGTTCATTGGGCTCGCTTCGCTCACTAGGGTCGCTTCAACTGAAGGATAATCACTGGGCCCCCCATTGTAGAAATGGGCCCCTGTTTTTTTTCCCAGGAGGGGCCCTGTGGGCCCCTTGACCTGCAAAACAATCTGAGTCTCTGATGTTTTTGTCTGAAAAACAGTAAACACTCCAACGCCCCCCCTAAAAAAAAAAAAATCGGATCTGCGCGATTCAGTCGTGAAAAAAGCGGCATCTGCCGTTTGCATCGCTGTTTAAACTCATAGGTTAACTGACTTTAACCGGCTAATGAGGCTCGGTGGTCGGTCAAGATTTTTTTTTAGTTTTCGCCATCCCTACTATGGATTGGCCTTTCAAAGGCATATATGAGCCAGAAAGATAAAACACTGTCATAGACTAGGCCAGGGTAGTAGGGCTAGGCATAGCCATTTTAAACATTAGAGACTGTCTAGTTTCTAAGTATGCAGCAGTGGTGGCTGGTAGTCTCTCAAACAGGGGAGGCTGGTCGGTTACGATATTTCCAGATTTTAAAAGAAAAAAGAAAAAAACACATAAATTTTGCCCATACTCTTGCCTCTGATCTGGCTGATTGTTGGCAGTGTCACAAACTGTGAAATAACAGGTTCTTTTGGCCCATTAGCCTACTGTCCAATATACATGATGGTGGTGTTGGGGGGGGTGTATATTTTAACATTTTATATTTTAAAATTGTGGCATGTTGTTTAAAAATTGATCATTATTGAAAGCAGCTCTTTGTCAGGAACCTCAGCAGTAACAGCAGAGTGTTCTGGAATAAGCACAAGCACTGACCTTGGGGAGCCAAACATAGAGCTGGGTGCCACACATTTCATTCAATGACACTTTCCCTATTTTTTACTTATTTTGACTGAGAAATGTTCTATTGACAATTTTGATAACCCTTCACATTTAATCCAGGTCTGTAGTGTGAAATGTTCTCGGCTGTGTTTTTGTTTAAAAATGTTTTCCAAATTGTAGCTGTGTTTAATTCATATCCAGAGAAATATATATTCCAATATAATATACTCAGCATAAACATTTTAAATAGATTCTATATTTTTGGTCCATCCATGACATATTACTAAAGTAGCCTATTTGCTGTTGTTGATGTGGGTCACTTGCTGTTAGCCAATTCACTTTCTCGTACCAGGAGAGCTGAAAGGAACGAGTATTATTCCCTACCTTTTTCACCAAGTCAATTTGAGGCGTTGGTCTACCCTGCTCTTTAATTTTAATTTTTTCCTCGAAAGGAAGACTGGCAAATGGCTTTGCCAAAATTAAATCAGCAATGCTTGGCATCCGTGCACAGCTTTCTTGCTAGCTGACTAGCCCCCTCAAGTTCAAGTTCAGTCACTCAAATAAACGAAATTTCTGGAACTAAGATAGCAAATTTGACAACACCTATATTTACACTTTATTTACAATGAAAATATATACAAACTAAAAAAGCTGGTAGAAACCATATGTAATGAATGAAATCGAAATGTAAGCCGATCTCTTACAATACACCACAGCACTTGCGAATCCGCATGGGCCTGAACTGAGATTCACCGCTGCCTGTCTATATTTGAAACGAGCTGTCAATCAAAGAAAAACTGCCATGTCCCTCCCACTGTGAGGCTCGGAGTCCGTAGGTGGGCTTTTTCGCAGTATTTGTCCAATAACCGTCTTGCACTTTTGATATTGAAAGCGCATAGCTCCCAAATTCCATTGAAGTCAAGGGCGTAGGTTTGGTCTAAGCTTTGGTAGGGACATTACAACTTACTCCCCCCCCCCCCCCCCCCCAATCCACCCATAACTTGATCATACATTACATGTACACAATCACACTCCTACTCAGCGGAACAGTTCAAGAACACTTTACTCATTCCTTTTCCAAATTCAGCATACATTTTGCATTTTGTCCTCTTATGCAGTTAAGAGAAACATTCCAGGTAAGATCAAAATAAATAACTATTATTGGGATCTTCTGTATTATACAGCAAACACAAATCCAGATAAGAACAAAGAACTTCTTGCACTTCAGGTAAATGATGCAATCTCTACATTATTGGGATATTGTGCATTTTTAAGAGAAAAATATCCAGAAAAGAACAAATATCTTGCACTATATAAAAATTAAATAAAAATCTCTATTGCAGTGTTGGTTGCATGCTTATGTGCATCTGTGTTTATCAACTGGCAAAACTAAATATGTAAACATAAGTGCTTAGAACTTTTATACCCATCTAAATGCAGTGTAATCTGCAGATTTTTACAGGGGTATGAATGTCTGTAATGTTATTTAAATACACCAAACACATTAGTCGACCTATTCTACATCACATTCAGTGTCATTGCTGACCTACTTATGCTTGTTCTTAACTTTACACCTCACCTGACCACCTGTAGGTTCTGCTTCCTCTGTCGAAACCTCCTCCTGGTTGGCACCACACTTCTTTGTGTCCTATGTAATCAAACAAAATGTTCATGAAAAAGATTCATGAACCCATTTTTAACAAACATGAGGGCTGGAATATCGCCTACATGTTGCCATGATGTATTTAGCTCAGGTGAAAAGAAATTATGCTATGACTGAGTTCAAACTGGACAAAAAGAAAACTATAGTGACAAAAGCACAGATTCTTAACCTGCACAAGGCTTGCATCTGTCTTCTGTTGTCTAATTTCATGCACAGAGTTTTCATTAATTAGCGACAACAACTGGCAAGCTTTATAGCCACCAGGCTACACTAGCACGAACTAACTAATGAAAACGGGAGCTATCAGCATCTTTCCATGACTTCCCGTGTTTATTGCATGTATCTGCCAGGGCTTTATTCTGTTGGCTACTACAGAGAGTTAAAACTAGCACTCCAAAAAGACACGGGAGGGGAGGAGGAAATAGAACACTTAGCTAAGCCTTCACTGAACGCTGCAATAGTTGTGTTGCGTGACACAGCTAAATATCAAACTTCTGGGCGCACTATACTTACTGTCGCGGTGGTGAAATAACTTCCAATGTCCCGTTTCTTTTTTGGTGGCAATGGCATTGTTGTCTCAAGCTTATGGTGGGGCAGGGGAAGAGCTGACTGACTGCCCGATGTGTTGTCTGCGCTTAGACAAGGCCGTGGCTTCCAGGACGCTATGCTGCTGTAACCTCACGTTGCATGCACTGCACGCTTGTTCACGTGACAGAGCAAGAGAGACAGAGGTCCAGTGTGTGTGCGGAGGGGGCACACATCGGGACATTATTTTCACACACGCTTTTAATGCCGCAGCTTTTCTAAAAGATCATGTCGACATTGGCCTCAGTAAACTGTAAAAAAAAAAAAAAAACAAATTCAAAAGGGCACTTTTTTGGACAGAGGGCAGAGGGGCAGGTGCTTGAGCACCACCTCGTGTCTTAATTGACCACAGGTGCATTGACTTTGTCACTCACCTTTCCTGGCCACGCCCTCCATTCACAGACTGATGCTAGGCCACACCCCCACTGCCACACACACCTTTTGTAATGTGAGCAGAATGTGGTTTTGCATTGTCCTGTTGAAGTCTCCCTGGTAAAGATGTCGTCTTCAAGGCAGCAGATGTTGCTCCAAAATTTCAGTGGACTTTTCTGCATTAATGCTCCATCACAGAAGTGTAAGTTACCTTTGCCAAGGGCACTGACCCAACGCCATACCATGACACACCCTGGCTTTTGGACTTGTTGCTGGTAGCAGCCTAGATGGTCCTTTTCGTCTTTGGTCCAGAGCACATGGCGTCCATTTCTTACAAAAAAGACCTGAAATACTGATTCATCTGACCACAATACATGTTTCTGCTGTGTGATGATCCATCACAGATGCTTCCGAGCCCAGAGAAGTCAATGACGCTTCTGGACACAATTAACATACGACTTTCTTTTTACACAGTAAAGTTTAACCTTGCAGTTGTAGATGTAACTCTGTGGATATAATTGTAGAGCTTGACAAAGATTTGCCAGAGTAATCCTGAGCCCATGTGGTTCTATCCGCTATAGATGAATGACAGTTCTTGATTCAGTACCATCTGAAGGATTGGAGACCTGTTCAGCTTAGGCTTCAGCCCTTACCCTTGACACACACATTTGTTGACAAACTGGAGATCCTCGGCCCATTTCGGCTCATAAAAGACTTGGCCTTTCATGGATACTGATTTTGTACCAAATCATGATTACAGTCACCTGTTGTCATCACTGGTTTCAAATCACATAATTATTTGTGTTACCTTGTTACGAGCCCTGAATTGCCCCTGCCACAGCTTTTTTTGGAATGTGTTGCAGGTCTGAAATGCAGGAATGGATGTATATTAACAAATGAAATAAAGTTGACCAACAAACCATGAAATATCTCAGGTTCATTCTGTCTGCAATGAAATACAAGTCAAAGTACATTAAGAAATTACTTCTTTTTTAAATTTGCATTTTCTATACTGTCCCAATTTTTTTTAAATTTGAAGTTGTAGTCTCTGGAGATTTGTTTTGAGAAGTCCTGTTCGAACCCATCATTGTTACACGTATGAGACGCTAAATTGGTTAACACCACTTTATTGGTGAAGCTGGTTGCAAATTATTTGGCAACTTATTTTTAAATGTATTTTCTTTAACTATCCCGCTTATCTAAACATTTTTTTAATTCAATAAAGGTCTTCATATCGGCTAAGGCATATCGGCATGAGCATCTTTTTCTTTGTTCCTAAAATGTCTAAAGAAATTGGGTGAAGTGCCTTTAAACTGACATCTCCATCAGACTGGACTAACCTGCCCCCTTCACTTCGATCGGTTACTTTGGTTCATCGCTTTAAGGCATCTCTTTTTACTTATTTGCAAGTAACTTCCTCTTGATTCTAATTACACCTGAGATTTGGTAATAATTGATCTCTAATGTGCAGATGCATGTTAATGCATGTTTATTGCTGTGTATGGGTGTGTGGACATTTACTGGATGTGTTCTGGTATCACTGGGAAGTCAGTGGGAGTGGCTAGGACCAGGAGAGCTTTTGTCTGTGTGTATTCATGTTGATTTTTTTTTTTTTTTGGTGTGTGTGTTTTTTAAGGACCACCGTGAAACCGAGATGGTTCATCCTTCTAAGCAACTGTGCCTATTTTCATTTACAGACAACTTCATTTATACAAAGCAAATTAGAGGGAGGGGGAGAGACCTGGAAGTGGCCCTCGTTCAAATTTTCAAGCCAAGTCCACTGTCTTCTCAATCCTACTGACTGCAGCTTTAAAGGGTGAGATTGTCATGATATTTGTATAGAATTGATCGGTAGTAATCCCTGGTGTGTAGGAGAACTTTTTGGTGGATGAGACCCATGATTTCGTGTTCTGTCTGGAAGTGCTGACCTCTGAAAAAACTGAGCTCAAACTCCATCATCTAGCACAGGTTTAGAGCTGCTCTTATAGAAAATTAATCAACCCCTTCTGACCAGTCAGAATCCAGACCTGAATAAGATCTGTAGTATACGGTCTACGAAACGCTGTGTGCAGGGGCGTAGCCATCATTTTTAGAAGTGAGGGGGACAAATTGTTCAGAGGTCTATTGAGTGATTTATCATCCTGTCGCATTCAGTTGCACCTCTCCTTAGCAGCTAAAGAACCACATAACCACAAACAGCACAGCACCAGGGAACCGACTTTAGTTCTTTAAAATTATATACTATCAAAATCTATAAATCCTATAAAGTAAAATTTATAAATAGAATTAAAAATAGTAGTAGTGACATAGCTAGTTATATTCTCTTCTCACCTGTGACCCTGCATAATCATTCCTGTTGGCCTCTGGTCCACTGTCTCCTCTCTCACCCTGCTCTTTCTGTTGTGGCAATAAAGATTAAAAAATATGTGGAAAGCAACATTTTGAAATAGAATTAGGAATACAGTAATAATAATCAGCAAATTCATGTACTTTAAACTTTAACTACCACAAAAATAAATTAAATCTTTACAAAAATAAGTCAAAGGAACACAAATACATTTATATTCTTATTTTCTACCCAGAAGTGAGTCATCTTAGAGTAGCCAAAATAGTAACGTTACTCAAGTAAGAGTATTGTTACTTTAGAATAATATTACTCAAGTAAAAGTCAAACGTATTTTGCAACAAAACAACTCTTAAGAGTACAATTTATCCAAAAAGTTACTCAAGTAAATGTAACTAGTTACTACCGCCTCTAAGTTAGCTAGCTAGCTTAACTAACTAAACTGACATCTATTTGTCATCTTTTAGCTCAACATTATCTCCATTCAACAGCATTACTCAACTTACACGGTTTATTTGGAAAAAACTGTGTAAAGTCTTTAGCCTCTTGGCTGGTTTGCTGAACATACAGAAGCGCTGCCCAGATCTGAATCATACCAAAGATACTCATACAATATTTACTAAAGCGTCTCTGATCACCACAGCGGGGTTTGTTTGCCGCCTCAGCTCCGCCTGCTCATGATGCGTTTAGAGGCGGCTCGGAAAAACGCGTTTCCACGTGTTAAACATGAATTGAGTGGCTGTAATGGCTGTAAAAAGTGCGGGGGACAGAGGGCACAAATACGGGAAGTGCGGGGGACATGTCCCCCACGTACTCCGTGTCCGCTATGCCCATGGCTGTGTGTGTTTTAGGATGATGATGTCAAGTCCACAAAACTGGAGCTGCTCTGATTGGCTCTGGCACATAACCTGGCAGGAACAGCCAAGACCTCATGCAGTGTATGTACACACACACACACACACACACACACACGTGATGGTGGAGTGACTGGCTGCTTTGTGTCCCAGGGCTCCGTCATGTCTGTGTTTCCTTCTGGCTCTCCGTTTTAGTTATACTGCCACAGTTAGCCATGCTGGAATCCCTGCTTGCACTCAGCACACAATATACACTGTTTTTAACCATGACATGATGATGCACAGACCGAACAATCTGTGTTTCTGTTTCTCTCAAGTTACATGTCACTCCTGAGATGCGAGTGATGTCGGCATCTCCTGCTCTCCAGACCTGACTGATCCATTCTGATGCTCTACTTCTAGCTGAGGTTCTCATGACTTGGCTCCTGTGGAGGACGGCCCCAACTAAAGACAGCACAAACATACACTTAGAAGATGGCTCAGGACACTTAATACAAACGATTTTATTCTGATTGTTTAGGACTACAATCACCCTGACAACTTTAGGACTGAATTTCTATTAATTCACACCATCATCATCTGTCATCCGGCGGGCCGGTGACTTGGTAAGATATCCTATCCCAGACCCGCTGGTCGAGCATAGCTGCTCTGAGTTGTTCTTCCTTCAACCCCGTCTCTTGCTCGAGGACCGTTTTCAGGGTGGTACATGGTCGACCGACTTTGTGCTTCGCCTCAGGCTCCCACAAGAGAACTTGTGTGGCAGGTTGATCATGACGAAACACATGGCCGCACAATGCCAGACGGCGTTTGGCGATAACTTTGTTTGAAAACTTGATGAATTCACACAAAGCCCTCACATTATCTCACTGTACTGTATATAAAATTAAATGAATATGTTTTAAAACACCATTACACCTGAAATACCGAGAAATAAACACGGCACCCAAATCAGTTTTTATATATTTTGTTGCTGGACATGAGTTTATTTTCAGTAACTGTTGATTGTTTTGTGTGTGTGAAAAAATTTCATTTTAAATCAATAAACTAATTTGATACAACACAAATAATTACACTGGATATATTCAGTTCTTCAAATTGTATATGACTGATACAATTATACAATAGATTGGAAGTAGTGTATACTTCAGTAAAAGGGATGGCACTGATCCCATATCAGGTTCGATCATCTGATATCAGAGTAAATGAACAGATTTGGTCTGATCCTGTTTCAAAAAGATCTAAACTACATTAAACACCAACCAAAGGACAAAGTGATAAATGTGCCTTGTAGTGAGTCTCCTCGGGGCCTCAGATTAACTCCCCAAATGCTGATCCTGTCAGGTGAGAATCCCACCAATGTCCTGAAACTGTTCCTGTCCATTTCAGCTCCCTCTTCCACTGACTGGGTTCAGATCGAGTCCCTGTGCTTTTCCACCTGCTCTTTCAGGGTTTTTAAGGGACTGAGGTCCAGGCAGTTTCATGCAGATCACAAGTTGTTCCACATTCAGTGTAGAATTGTGTGCCTTCTGATTCACTGTGCACCATGAACACACACTGACCACGTCTCCGAGTCGCTTTCATTTGTTAGAACTAAATGACTGATGTGTTTATGAATGTGCTGTCTGTTCCCCAACATGGAAATGCAGGAACACCAGAGTCTTCATCACACACACAGATGTTCATCACACACTGAAAATAAAAGAAAAACATCTGGATTAATCCCCACACACTGGACTGTGGTACTTCATGACCAACAGCATGGAATCATCTCTGCTCCAAGAGAAACATTATTATCTCCTGTTTATAATTTAATTCAACATTTATTTAGTCTTATATAATATGTGTTCTAACACTGAGCTCCAACAAATGAGAACTTCCACAAGATCTAACAGGAAAGTGAGCAGACGTTTCCCATCACTGCTCTTTTCCAATCACAGGCTTTGGAGCTTTTTAAACAGTAACTCACACTGCGGTGGGTTTGATCTCTTGTTCTACATGTAGATTTAAGTGCAGACTTTAAGAAGAAGCCGAGGTGAAGTTTACAGGAACGACAGAAGACACGGTGTGGAGGTGGAGAGCAGGAAGGAGTGTCAGAGTGAGTCAAGTGGCTCCTTAAATCACATATTTGTGGCCGTGTGGCATTAAAGATGATCATTTTACTGAGTTTAGAGGAGAGTTGAGAAGAAAGTGTGCTGCTGATCAGAAACAGGGAAAAGCCGAGATCATCTTATTCAGACAAAAGCAGCAGGATGAAGTCAGAGACAGCAGGGTGAACATTTCTCACACTGGTTTCATTCCATGGCCTGGTCATGTGATATTTACTGACATTAAAGAAAAATAACAATAAGCTGAAATGATTATTCTTTTTTTCGACATTTATCTAAAAAAGGTGATGACTCACCTCAGTGTCTGTAGTTTGTAATGTTCATCATCCTTAAGAGCAGAGAGCAGCTTCTTTCCTGAGTTGCTTATTTCATTTCCGGACAGATTCAGTTCTCTCAGGTGTGAGGGGTTTGATCTCAGAGCTGAAGCGAGAGCAGCACAGCCGTCATCTGAGACACCACAACCCCACAACCTGCAGAGACACAATGACACACACTTCACTGCCTCAGTTTATGAACATCAAGATTTACTTTGTGTGTCTTTAAATTAGAGGGGTGTGTGTGTGTGTGTGTGTGTGTGTGTAAGCTGCTTGCTGAAGGAGGAAGTGACCGCTCGCTCATTGTAATCAGAAACAAATTTCAGAAATAAATACAAATAATCAAACAGAACTTTATACGTACAATTTATTTGCAGTATTTACAAATTATTCCACCACTGCAGACTCCAATATGTTCAGGTTTGAGATGTCAATCATGTTCATTCCTGATTTACTGATTGGCAGTTGGTTATGAGGTTCCGCCCATTTGAGAGATCTACCAATCATAATAAGGAGAAGCCGTGTGTCCAGGCGGGACAAAGGAAAAGCACACTGTCCAATAACCACAGAGATGTGTTTTTTTCCTGTGTAAAACGGACCCGCCCACACTCCATTCCCTCCCAGTGAAGCCGTGCGTCTGGGCGGGGCTCAAAACGACACGTTTAAAGCCTGTTGTCCAATGAGCTTTCATCTTTCTGCCCATTAAAACAGCGAGTACACAAAGCCCTAACAGACACTAATAGATGCCGAGGCTCTAGTGGGGGTCTGTTAGCTGTGTGTGTGTGTGTGTCAGGGGCTTTTCACACAGACTGCACTGTTCACCACGAAACAGTGTGAGTTTAATGAACAAACAGCGCCACACTGCAGTGAGATCCTTCATCAATCTGATTCACTCAGATACTGAATTACACCAAGACGGAGGAATAAAATCGACACTTTGGGAAACGTTTCATTGCTGCATTTGAATGAAATGTTCGGGGAAGCTGGACTTCCAGTGGCGTCTTAAAGCGATCACCACTGACAGAGATGGACTCAAACATTACTGACTGTTTTAACATTTATTATTATTATTATTATTATAATTATTATTATTATTAACTACAACCCCGATTCCAAAAAAGTTGGGACAAAGTACAAACTGTAAATAAAAACAGAATGCAATGATGTGGAAGTTTCAAAATTCCATATTTTATTCAGAATAGAACATAGATGACATATCAAATGTTTAAACTGAGAAAATGTATCATTTAAAGAGAAAAATTAGGTGATTTTAAATTTCATGACAACAACACATCTCAAAAAAGTTGGGACAAGGCCATGTTTCCCACTGTGAGACATCCCCTTTTCTCTTTACAACAGTCTGTAAACGTCTGGGGACTGAGGAGACAAGTTGCTCAAGTTTAGGGATAGGAATGTTAACCCATTCTTGTCTAATGTAGGATTCTAGTTGCTCAACTGTCTTAGGTCTTTTTTGTCGTATCTTCCGTTTTATGATGCGCCAAATGTTTTCTATGGGTGAAAGATCTGGACTGCAGGCTGGCCAGTTCAGTACCCGGACCCTTCTTCTATGCAGCCATGATGCTGTAATTGATGCAGTATGTGGTTTGGCATTGTCATGTTGGAAAATGCAAGGTCTTCCCTGAAAGAGACGTCATCTGGATGGGAGCATATGTTGCTCTAGAACCTGGATATGCCTTTCAGTATTGATGGTGTCTTTCCAGATGTGTAAGCTGCCCATGCCACACGCACTAATGCAACCCCATACCATCAGAGATGCAGGCTTCTGAACTGAGCGCTGATAACAACTTGGGTCGTCCTTCTCCTCTTTAGTCCGAATGACACGGCGTCCCTGATTTCCATAAAGAACTTCAAATTTTGATTTGTCTGACCACAGAACAGTTTTCCACTTTGCCACAGTCCATTTTAAATGAGCCTTGGCCCAGAGAAGACGTCTGCGCTTCTGGATCATGTTTAGATACGGCTTCTTCTTTGAACTATAGAGTTTTAGCTGGCAACAGCGGATGGCACGGTGAATTGTGTTCACAGATAATATTCTCTGGAAATATTCCTGAGCCCATTTTGTGATTTCCAATACAGAAGCATGCCTGTATGTGATGCAGTGCCGTCTAAGGGCCCGAAGATCATGGGCACCCAGTATGGTTTTCCGGCCTTGACCCTTACGCACAGAGATTCTTCCAGATTCTCTGAATCTTTTGATGATATTATGCACTGTAGATGATGATATGTTCAAACTCTTTGTAACTTTACACTGTCGAACTCCTTTCTGATATTGCGCCACTATTTGTTGGCGCAGAATTAGGGGGATTGGTGATCCTCTTCCCACCTTTACTTCTGAGAGCCGCTGCCACTCCAAGACGCTCTTTTTATACCCAGCCATGTTAATGACCTATTGCCAATTGACCTAATGAGTTGCAATTTGGTCCTCCAGCTGTTCCTTTTTTGTACCTTTAACTTTTCCAGCCTCTTATTGCCCTGTCCCAACTTTTTTGAGATGTGTTGCTGTCATGAAATTTCAAATGAGTCAATATTTGGCATGAAATTTTAAAATGTCTCACTTTCGACATTTGATATGTTGTCTATGTTCTATTGTGAATACAATATCAGTTTTTGAGATTTGTAAATTATGGCATTCCGTTTTTATTTACAATTTGTACTTTGTCCCAACTTTTTTGGAATCGGGGTTGTAATAATAACTGTATTGTTGCCATGGTTTTGAATTTATTGGAAGTTCTTTTCTGCTCCTTTTTCATTTTTATTTATATGTAATTTTTTTCTCTCTTTATTTTTGTTCCTGCATCAGTTCTCTGGCATTAACGTCTCATTTTCGTTTCAAACTCTATATTCCTGAGATCATTTCCACCATGTCACTGCAGCTCACACAGAGGGCAGTTAGTTTGAGTCTCAGGTGCAGTTTGTGGGATTCGTTACAGTGTTGTAGTAAATTTCACAGTGAGTTCAGACACATCGCAGTCGGATCAAGTCCCATTTTGTGCTGCAGCTTCTCACATACGTCCATCTGACCCAAAGACTCTGTGACAAATCATCAGTGTGCAGTGAACAGAAACAATCTTCCTCCTCAGGACAGTGATGATGAAGCTAAAACCTCTGCTTCAGTCTCACTATTAGAGAATGGGTCTTACTGAGGAGCAGGTCATGTGACTCTCAGAGAGATGATCTTACCCCAGTGTCTCCAGTTTACAGTGAGGATTCTTCAGTACAGCACAGAGACGCTTCACTGCTGAGTCTCTGAGTTTATTAGAGGACAGATTCAGGTCTCTCAGGTGTGAGGGGTTTGATCTCAGAGCTGAACTCAGAGCAGCACAGCCTTCATCTGAGACACCACAATCACACAACCTGCAGAGACACAATGACACACACTTCATCAACAGATTCCCATCTTGGTTTAATACTGACTTTAAAGATGATGAGTGTAAAATTAATTTTATTATTCAGAATGTCATGAGGATTTAATATCACCTGTTTATTCTCATTAACAGTGTATATCTGATTTTTATATTTGATATCTATGATTTTTATGCCACGATTTACAACCAATGGGAGACTCCCTTTGTCGGCTGTCCACCAATCACAGGCTCCCATGCCACAATGGCAATTTGTTGATAAATATTTAGAAAATAAAAATATTATTACGAAATATATGAAACCATCAAAAACAACAAAAAATGGTAATATATATACTGGTTAGAGGTAAGGAACATTATTCAGTGATATCGTTTATTATTAACTCCAATCGTGATATAAAAGTTTCAAGTTTGACACCTGCCCACTTCAACCGCGCTGCTGGCACACGATGTCCTTGACCCTCGTCGCCCTGAGCCAATTGGTATAATTACGACACCTTTTTTGTACTTTTATATATTGTCATGTTGATGAATAAAACTTAAACACATTTCCCGTGAAACGAGACGAGCTACTTTAGACTGGTTCCCTGCTCTCTTAGTGCAGAGTGAGGATACAGTCCATGGCCCTGTACTACGAACGGAGGTTAACCTACCCAGAAGTAACCCAGGGTTCCCCCGCTAAACCGGGGTTTACAAAACCTGGTTATCTTGTTTGGGGTTAAACGGTACTACGACGCCAATTATGAAGTTGATTTGTTGAACCTGGTTTAACCTAATCAGGGTTAATGCGCGTTCACGTTAAAGGGGAGGTTATCAGCGCAAATCACCACTGTTCACAATGGCACGGTCGCCGTACTTCACGGAGGAAGAATGTGCTGTCATCATGCAAAGCTACGAGGAGTTCAAAACAACATTAAGAGCAAAATCTAACACAGCGGCTGCCAATAAGGAGCGGCAAGCATGTTGGCAACGAATTGCCGATCGGGTAAATGCGTAAGTACATTCTCCCTTCTACATGTTCCAGAACAGAAGTATAGGATGAGAGAAAGCTTCATGATCAATCACAAGTCACAGAAAATGGTCCTTCGACGTGGCCCCAGTCATATATAGCTTGTTTAATGTCCGAAAAATCCTGAATAAAATTTGGTATGGTAAATTCATGGAGTCGCCTACTTAAGCTGATATGTGCACAGAGTCACATGAATTAGGATGACTGACTGTTCAGTCCCTTTGACTAAGTTGGTGTATGTCCTGTGAACATTTCAGAGGCAACAGCAGTGCCAAACGCACCTGGCAACAGGTGAAAATGAAATATAAAAACATCATTCATAATGGGGTGTGTGCGCGCGTGCAAGCAAGCATTCATTTGCCTTTTATTTATTCAAGTTTTATCTGTTTGCCTAATAGTTCAAATTGTTTTGTATATAGTTTATAATGTTGTTGTGTGATATTAATGATAATATTGTGGGAAAACTACTTTGCACGGATGTTCATTTAATTTATTCTATCGTCATTTTGTTTGTTCTATTTTTGTGTATTTTATTTATTTATCTGTTTGTCTAGTTGTATCTATTTTTCTAATAATAATATTTTTTGCATTAATAGTTTGTTTTTTCCTATTAAAATAATCTTGTGTTCTTGTTATAACTTTATCTATTTATCTGACTGTTTAGTTGTATCTATTTTTGTTACAATTTCAATATTTTTAATATAGAAAGTTTGTTTTTTTCTATTAAAATGTTCTTGTGTGATAACTAGTTCTTGTGTTATATTTATTGTAGTTGTATCTATTTTGTATCTCAGACTTAAATATTTTTGTAAAACAAGTGTTTTTTATAAAATATTTTTGCGTTCTTGGTAACTATGTTCTTGGGTGGGTTCTTTTTTTTTTTACAGAAAAGCCGTTCTGCATGGACATTCATTGAAGCCCTCATTGTTTTTTAATGGTTATTTATGAGCGTTTAGGGGTTACAATAATGTAAGTCTAGGTTGCTTTATATAAAAGGTATGTCCAGAAATATTGATGTCACTGTCTAAGCAGAGGGATCTGGCTTCTTTAGACGCTGTCTTCTTAAAACTGAATAAATATTTTAAAAGAGCCAAATGAGCCAGTCTTTTGAACGGCTCTTTTCAAAGAACGGATCACAAAGATGCGATCAAAGAGCCATAAATCCCATCTCTAATCTGCGCTCCAATATCGCACGGGTCATCCAGGTACGCTGGCATTGTCTCTAGAGGAAATGTTGGTGGAGAGGTGGTGTTTAAAAAGGGTGTGGTTAATCGGAAACCTCGGGTTAACCAAGAACATAACCTGAGATGAGCAGGTTTGAGATGCAGCGTAAGTTGCCATGGCAGCATACCTCGGTTTGAACATAGCCAACTTTCGTAGTATGGGTTAATCGGGAAGTTACGCTGCACGTGATCAAGTTACTCTCGAAGTTACCCTGGTAAGCCAGAAAACACGCTTCGTAGTACAGGGCCCATGTCTCTGACGCTTGGTAGGATTCATTTTATTCAGGAACCAGTTCAGGAAAACACGATTTTCAATATACACAGGTGAACTTTGTTTTGAGGAGGAGTCAGATGTCACGATGCGTGATTCACTTTGCATAATAATAATAATAATAATAAAGTTAAATTTATATAGCGCCTTTCACAAACCCAAGGATGCTTTACACAAGAGTTACCAAAAAAAAAAGCCACACTCGGAAGAGTAGTGTGAGGAAAAGAGAAAAGTTTTCAAGTTAGCTTTGAAGGAAGAGAGAGTGGAACAGTCACGAAGCGATTGTGGTAACGAGTTCCAAAGTTTAGTAGCAGCAACACTGAATGATCTGCCACCCATAGATGCCAGTTTAATACGTGGGACAGTCAGAAGTCCACAGACAGAAGATCTGAGGGAGCGGGAGGGACAGTACAAATGAATTAGCTCACAGAGATAGGAAGGGGCGAAACCATGAAGAGCTTTATAGGTTAAAAGCAAGATTTTGTATTTGATCCGAGAGATAACTGGCAACCAGTGGCAGCTGCTGGTTTTTAAAACAGGGGAAGCCCATTTTACGCATTCATCGTAAAACCTGTAGGCCGGATATCAAAGCATAGAAAGGTGTGCCCCATTAGCATAGTGAACTAGACAACCCTACCTAGTGGCAGAAAGTATTTTTGCTTGTACATTTCATGTTATAGTCTGGCTTGCCAGGCTAGTGCCTCATATCCTTAATCAAAAATATCAAACATCCAAAAATCACTGGCTATTCAACGAAGAGCCTTGAACATCATACCCTGATATGCAACACAGAGTCTTTAACACAACACCCAGCTGTGCAACACATCCTTGAACATCTTCTGCAACACAGTCTGGAAATTCATAACCAGGTAGGCTATGCAACACACAGAACCTTGAATATTATACCCAGGTATAACCTATAACACAGAGCCCACCATTCTCTTAACATTACTGAACAATATACACACTTCAGATTCATGAACATGAACACTATTTATACACAAATTCGGCCCTCCGCTCCTTTTCCAGAAAATGGTCTGTGACCCTGTCATGCCAGTTGGTTGTGCTTTCCAGAGACATCACCAATTTCTGTTAGCAGCAAGCACTGCAGATCCCAATAAGGCTCAAGCTAGCCTACAACCAGATTGAACTACAAATGAAAGAAACGAGTGAATTCACGAATGATCAAACTGATAGAATGGATGAAAGTTAATGGAGCACAACGAGTAATATTTACATTTATTTACAGAGTAATGTACAGAGACATCAATGAGAAGAAACGTTTATATGAAAAGAAATTCGGACAGCACTTTGGCACACGACTATACTTTCTCGACATCCGCTAGGGACTGATCATACTTCCGTGTTCCTCGCCGACGCCGAAGTACAGAGCCCGCCCTCCTCATGTCTTTCAAACACTACCTCCAATAATCCTTCATCAGCCTGGCTTCTTGCCCCTCCCACTGTCTCGTTTAGTCCCAGAGAAGCCCGGGTTCCCTGGAAGTGACGATTTTGTCGATTTTAACCAATAACAACTAGCCGAAATTGGCTGTTCAGAGCCCTCTCATAGACTGCAACGGATACCCGGCTGCCAGCCATAGAGCCCATTGAAATAAGAAAGGTTACAGCCAGTGTTGCCAGATTGGGCGGTTTTAAGTGGATTTTGGCGGGTTTTGAACATATTTTGGCTGGAAAATGTCAGCAGTATCTGGCAACGCTGGTTACAGCCTGGCAGCAAAGGTGATTCTCATAGCGAACTGCAAGTTCGTCAGACATCACTCAAATAAGTTACAGGATAGTTATGAACGTAAATACAATCTTGGGCATATATTATGTTATGCAAGTTGTTGTTTTAATGAGAATTCAACGTCGTAGATGCCGCAGTTTGGGGAGAGAATTTAAGGGGAAGCTCGGCTTCCCTTGTTGTCTCTGAGAAATCGCCCCTGCTGGCAACCAATGCAGTTGCTGTAAAACAGGAGTGATGTGAGCAGTGCGATTGGGGAGTGTGAGGACTCTAGCTGCTGAGTTTTGGATGGACTGCAGGCGATTGAGCAATGTGGCAGGGAGACCATAAAAGAGAGAACTGCAATAGTCAAGACGAGAAAAAATAAACGCATTGACCAACATTTTGGCATCAGTTTCCAAGAGAAAAGGGCGGAGATGTGCAATATTGCGGAGGTGAAAGAAAGCATTCTTAGTAATTAGTTCAAGATGGGGTTCAAAAGTAAGGGTGGAGTCAAAGAGAACTCCAAGGTTTTTTATAACTTGGGAAGGACTAATAGACACACCATCAACATCAATAGTAAAACTGGAGAAGTTCAGAACCTGTCTTTTGGTACCTACTAATAGAACCTCCGTTTTGCTAGCATTAAGTTTAAGGCAGTTCTTATGCAGCCATTGCTTAAGGTCAGTGATGCAAGTCCTTAGCAGCTGGACAGAGGGTATGGAAGGGGTGATAGTGATGTAGATTTGAATGTCATCAGCATAACAATGAAAGTTAAGGCCATGGTTACAAATAATCTGGCCTATAGGAGAAACATATAAAAAGAAGGGGACCAAGGACAGAACCCTGAGGCACACCTTGAGCAACAGTAGCAGTGGATGATTTATGAACACCAATAGAGATGAACTGTTGCCTGTTTGCTAGATATGACTGAAACCAGGCTAAAGCTAAGCCAGTAATACCAAAAGAAGATAGTCTGGAAATGAGTCTCTCATGATGTACAGTGTCAAAGGCAGCTGTGAGGTCCAAGAGAGCAAGGACATTGAGATGACCAGCATCAGTTGAGAGCAGGAGGTCATTAACAACTCTTTAGAGAGCAGATTCAGTGCTGTGCAGATTGCGAAAGCCTGACTGAAAGGGTTCATAGAGATCATTACGAGCAAGGAAAGTATGAAGCTGAGAGGCTACAACTCGCTGTTACTTTAGCTAGGAAAGGGAGATTTGAAATGGGTCTGTAATTGGACAGTGAAAGAGAATCTAGACCAGGTTTCTTTAGTATTGGTGTAACAGAAGCAATTTTGAGGGAGATGGGAACAGTGCCTAAAGCAAAATACTGATTAATCATATGAGCAATATAAGGGGAGATAGCAGATACACAGGATTTAAGAAGTACAGTGGGTGCAGGGTCCAGCAGACATGAGGAGGAGGAGGACTGAGTCATAATTTCCGATACTTTAGAAGAATCAACAGGAGAGAAAGCAGAGAGACAGCAGTCAGCTTTATGAGAAAGAGCTACTTGCGAGACAGAAGAATGAATTTCAGAATGAAAGTGTTGGTAAATACTGTCAATTTTATACTTGAAAAAATCCAAAAAAGCCTGACACTGAGCAGGGGAGCTGGGAGTGGTTGAGGAAGGACGCTGAAGAAGTTTATTTATTGTTTTAAACAGAGTTTTGGGTCTATAGCTGCCACTCTTAATGATGTTAGCGTAGTAAGAGGATCGGGCAGCATTAACAGCATCCTTATACTTTGCGATGTGTTCAGAGAAGAGTGAAAGATGAATAGTAAGGCCAGTTTTCTTATAAAGGCGCTCTAGCCGCCTTCCCTTGGCCTTCATGGCCCTAAGCTCAGAGGTGAACCAAGGAGAGGCACGATTTGCGGAGACCTGTCTAGTTTTAAGGGGAGTGAAAGTATTAAGTGTGTTAGATATAGTATTATTATAAATAGAAACTGTATCATCAGGAGAGTAGAGATGAAAGTGGAGCAAAGAAAAAAATCCTGAACTTCTGAAAGTCAAACTAAGATTGGGGGGGGGGGGGCAACATCCCCCGAAAAAAATTTTAATAACATAACACGCAAACCCCTGCATTCTAGTGCATTTTAGTACTTATTTTCACTAAAACAAGTTATAACTTTTAAGCCTTTTTCTTTCATGTACATTAATGATTAACATGTCAAAAATATAAAATTTTATTCCCTTAGTTAATGAATAATTTTCAGGAGTGCATTGTTCTAAATTCAGAATTTTCACTATTGGATGTCAAAACTTATATAAAGTGATGCTGTCACATCTTATGTGCAATACTGCATATATGTTTAGAAAATAATAATTAAACTGATATTAAATAGTTCACACTTTCATGAAATTGAATTGATTCAATATCAAAACAGTCTTATTAATCAGATATATATTAATTGTAACAGTAAACTCATTCAGAACAGAAAAGATAAATCAGCCACATTATCTTGTAAAATTGAGCTTATTCAACACAAACTATTATCAAAAAGAATATTTTCTTATTATCATGCCACTTTAAAGATTTCAAACTATTAATAATGCACTAAAACTTAACTGGTTTGAACTGTGTGTGTGTGTGTGTGTGTGTGTGTGTGTGTGTGTGTGTGTGTGTGTGTGTGTGTGTGAGTGAGAGACATGGAATGCACTGCAAAGTTCATAGTTTTGTAAAAGCCAAAGAAGACAGTCTGCTAGGGTAAGTGAAAACCAGCTGTGAAACGGACACCATTAAATCTAGACCCTCTTCTTCTTCTTCGGTTGTTCCACAGCCTTACAGCTGTTTTGTTTTCTCCTACGCTTTCCCCAAAAGGTTCGTTCCATAGGCATGGCATTTGTGACTCTTGTGTCACGAGAGAACTCTTGAGCAAACTTTATTAGATGTGGAGACATGGACAGTGGTAGGGAATGTTCTGCCATGAATGATAATAAAGAAGCCTCCTGGTCTGATTTCCAATCAAGAAAACTAATGATTGGTTTTGCTGGAGTCGTCTGACTGGCTGAGCAAGAAGCAGCACTGTGAACATTCTCAGAAGGCATCGTGCAAGTAGTACTGGTGGCTCCTTTCTCCATTGCATTTACATTGTGAAATACTGCGGGAAGAGTCTGGTTTGTTCTCTTCAGTCTACGAGCTTCAATGTGCTTCTTACGCTTACTGTGGCTTCGGAGGTCTTTCTTCCCAGATGACTCGTATTTAAGCAGCTCAAAACAAAAAATGGAAAAAATATATTCTCTCACACTTAAAATGTTAATATTTAGAGGTATACAAATTCATAAATGACTCATTAAATATAGCTAACCAATTATATCCCAATAAATGGCATACTAATGAATTATAATATCATTTATATTGAGTGTGTGGTTCATTTTTTATTTTTACTAACATTAACACTTCAATACTCCGATATGGTTTACAATATCACGCATGCTCACTGATAACTACTTTTATTTGCGGTCATTATCAGTCACGTCAAGTCAATAAGAATTCATTCACAGTTTTCTAAATCTCAACATGGATCTCAAGTCCAACAAATTAAGAATAAGAAAAAATTACTTACCACGTGCATAATGCATATCCTGGCCTGTCCACTTTCCTCACACAGTCCGATAAAAAGTCACCGTTTGCATCTTTCTCCTCCAGCCACGACCATTTGAACTTGTTCTTTACCTTTCCTTCTATGCTATGGATATCCGCCGACCTGTCAACTTGTTTGTACATTATTATTGCTGAATCGGTAAACACATTTCAATAGAGGAGGCTCTTCAATTGTCTCACTCAATAGAAAGGTACACAAAAGAAAGACCGCATTTTCTAAAGCACGATATCGCGATAAAATCTTGTTCACATGACATGAGGTATGTATATAAGCATATAAGGTCTCGTACACACCAGCAAGCATTGTGAGACTACAAAAACGGCAACGACCTGTCGCCGAACGTAAACAAGCCGTGCGATCGCAAAACCGAATTTCTATGAAATGGAACGCGAAAAATCCGAAAAATAAATTTCTCCATTTGGAAAACCGGAGATTTTCAAGAGTTTTGTCAAATATCCGGATTTCCGGGTAAATCCGGAAGACTTTCATCTATAGGAGAGGAAACCTCAGCAAATTTACAAAAAGAAGAGAGGAGAGAGGCAGAGAAAGAATGCACATCAATAGAAGAAAGATTACGGAAAGAGACAGTAGAACGCAGAGGAAGTTTAGAAGAAGGCACACTGAGACAACACTCAATCAACTTGTGGTCAGTAAAACCTCCATCAGAATCTGATACAGATACAATTTTTATACCAGTAGAGCGAAGCGAGTCAAGTATATGACCAGGATTATGTGTGGGAAAGTCAACATGCTGAGTTCAACCAAAACATTCAAAGACAGTCAAGAGCTCATCAGTCAGGGAGCAACTAGCGTCAACATGAATATTAAAGTCACCCAGAAGAATGACAGCAGGACAGACAGATGAGGCGACAGTTAGCAGCTCATTCAGTTCAGACAGAAAAAGAGATGGTGATGATTTGGGAGGTCGATAGATTAAGATCAGCAACATCGGTGTGGGAGTGGAGGTTTTCAAAGCCAGATATTCACAGGATGTGACATCATGAAAAACAATCTCTTTAAGTTTCAAACCACATCGGAAAACTGCAGCGAGACCTCCACCTTTCCCTGTGAGACGTGGCTTTGATATATATGTGTATCCAGCTGGTGAAGACATATAATAATAATAATAATAATAATAATAATAATAGAACTATGCTACTGCCGGACTGACAGTTCAGACCTGCATCACGGAGCAGTCGCCTGTGTTATTTAGGTTGCCAGCACTAACTTTTGTCGTCCGATCGGAGGATTACCATTCAAGTTTTACTCGTCCTTGCACAGACTTTAGTCGTCTCGGACGATCGGACGTGGGGGTTTTCGAGCATAGCACTTCTTTCAAAAATTCAATGTTTTAATGATCTTTCCTGCTCATACAAAAATAAAAATTCCAAAATCTATTTTCCTGTAAAAATTTAAAACCAAGGATCAGCAAAGTAGCAGCAATAAAATAAAAAAACTACACCAGTTTTCCCTTCATCAGGTAAACCACACAACCATCTAAATGTAAACAGTGAGGAAGGAACGTGCTTTCTGCAGCCTCAACTCTGTTACAGCTAAATCAGGCTCCAATCACAGTTCTGTACTGAAATGGAGGAAAGTCAGCATCTCCACATGCTCTTGTGAGAGACTCGCCGTAGCTCCGCCCACCAGACAAACCAAATCCAAAAATAAATCAATTAACTTGTTAATACCTCAATTATAAAATAATGACTCAACTAAACACCAGACAAACAAACACTTCCTGTTCACCCAGACCGCTTTACACACACAAAACACCCATATTTACCATTTCCATTAAAAACACCCCTGTCAGAATGGACCACACCACCAAACACCCCTATTTCCCTGTGGTGGTACAGTCCCCCGCTTTCCCACTGGAACCAGGAGGTGGTGGTGGAGTTGAACGGCGGTGAATGAAACTGGATATGGGGTTGTTTGACAAAGTTTTAACCAATAAATGAGAATATTTTAACAGCCAGTGTGGATGTCTGCATTTCTTGATCCCAGATAATGTTTCTACAGATGAGAGATGAACACGACAAAGCTGAAGGAGGGAATATTTCAGTTTGGACACAAACGTGTTTAAAAAGCCGGGAGGTCTTTCCCTGCACTTCTAAAACAACCGAGTTCGTTCAAATGGAGTTAATCTTTAGTGAATGGTGATAAATGACACAGTGAACAGTAAAACAGTACAGAAACAGTAGCAGCAGTTCAGCTCCTCGCTGTTTTTGTCGATAAACGGTTTAGTGCTCGCTCCCGCGCGTCACCGCTCCGTCCCTCACACTCCGTTTAAGAAATCTACATTTAAACCATATTTTTGTTTTGATTCTAGAATCCTGTGTAGATATCGAAACGTGCTCTAAATAAATGTTTCCCCTCTATCGGTGCAGTTTCACGATAAATGGAGATGTTCGTTATTCAGGCTGTCACCTTTTCCCCAAACATCAACTTCACCGAGATCAAACCCAGAAACCCTTCACTTTGGCCACGCCCATAAACAGGAGGTGCAGAATTTTCATTGCGTGTTTGTGAGAAAATATCAAATTCTCCAGACATCTGCAAACTCGTGCAGTCAGCAGCAGCACCATCTCCAGCTGTAAACGTCGTCGTGACATTATGACGTCGATGTAACGTTTAAAAGTGGAAATGGTATTCGGACTGTGAACAGGTTCGCTGGGAATAACAGGTTGTTAGTTGCTTCTCTGTTCCAACTCCATCAACAAATCAAGAGACTCTGCATTTCAAATAAACGTTACAGCTCATAACATGAAGACCATAAGACGGCTTTCACCATTAACATTAGCCAACTAGCTAGCTAACTTCCTGAGATGAACCTTCATCCAGTGAGCCGACCTGCTTCCTCTTCACACGCTCCGACAGAGAGGATGTGCTTCCATACCAGCTAAGGTCAGCTTTACAAACTGGGTCATTCACAACCTTTCCTTTCAGAGTTCAGTGTGAAAAGCTCCCACACTTTGGAGGTTTTTGTTTTTGAATCTGCCTTCGCGCTTTTGTGAATTTCTCTCCAGTAAGCGCGAACGTCAAAGCATTCCGAGTTAGCGCGAAAAACACACGTGATGATGTCACCAACTAATCAACTATTACATCAGTTGGGAACTAATTTGGTCATCAGTTTTAGTCGACGAAATCGATTAATCGTTACACCCCGAGTGAACAGAAACAATCTTCCTCCTCAGGACACTGATGATGAAGCTAAAACCTCTGCTTCAGTCTCACTATTAGAGAATGGGTCTTACTGAGGAGCAGGTCATGTGACTCTCAGAGAGATGATCTTACCCCAGTGTCTCCAGTTTACAGTGAGGATTCTTCAGTACAGCACAGAGACGCTTCACTCCTGAGTCTCCCAGATTATTATAGGACAGATCCAGGTCTCTCAGGTGTGAGGGGTTTGATCTCAGAGCTGAACTCAGAGCAGCACATCTTTCATCTGAGACACCACAATACCACAACCTGCAGAGACACAATGACACACACTTCATCAACAGATTTCCATCTTGGTTTAATACTGACTTTAAAGATGATGAGTGTAAAATTAATTTTATTATTCAGAATGTCATGAGGATTTAATATCACCTGTTTATTCTCATTAACAGTGTCATTAATAATGATAATACTGAGTGTTATATTGAGTTTCTCTCCTCTGTTGTGTGTGATATTAAACCATCAGCAGCTGAAGCTGAACAGAGAACAGCAGAGAGACCATGAACTTTAATCAGAGAGAGAGAGAGAGAGAGAGAGAGAGACTGAATCTCAGATGGGTCTCTGCTAGACTTATAGTGCACTACACAGGGGCAATAAACTTGTTTCTCCGTTGTCTACACCAATGTTTCCCAATCACTGTGCCGCAGCACATTAGTTTGCCGTGAGAGATCATCAGGTGGACCGTGGGACATTATCCAATTTCACTTAATTGTTCCGAAAATTATTTATTTACTGCAAATAATTTGTCTTTGTTCGTCTATGCCAGCGACGTAGAGTGACCGGCAGAACAATTAAATACTCTTCCAATAGATGGCAGCAGGTAGCTAATTAACCTGTGTATCTACCTGTTGCCATTCAAACAATAGAATTAGTAATGCTTCGGGTGTGACAGCGGTGATAGCGATAGCAGGGATGAGAGTTTTCTGCTTTTCGGCGGATTTCCGCTTTTTCTGAGTAAAAATCGACCTTTTTATATTATGCCAAATCCGTTGAGATTTTTTTTTTCATTTATTGAGGGGGGTTGGGGTATATTCCTTCGTGATACTCAAGCGTATTTCATTCCTACGACGATGTTACATGCAGAGGTGGAAAGTAACGAATTACATTACTCGCGTTACTGTAGTTGAGTAGCTTTTTTGTGTACTTATACTTTTTCAAGTAATTTTTAAAGAGTGTACTTTTACTTTTACTTAAGTATGTTTTCTTTTAAGTAGTGTACTTTGGTACATTTTACATCACAACCGTTACTGAGTAAAAAAAATAAATAAATAAAAAAGGCTAAAACGGAGAAGGGGAAATGCGTTCTGGAAATGAATCACGGGAAGACAGTTGTCGCGCGCGCGAGTCTCACACAGACGATGGCGGACAGGCACCGGCGCTTTAAGGGGGGGGGCTCAAGCCCCTGGGCCACAGCCAATCAGGGGCCTTGTAATATTAATAAAATAATAAACTGTCGGAATCGTGGGCCTACATTAATGTACGGATAGAAATAAGGTTAGAAATAAATGAGCGCACAGTAGCCTGCTGTAAGAGACATGGTGGATGTGGTTCGCGAAACGAACACCCACAACTGGACCAGAATAAAATGTAACAAAATGTAACGTCACGCACGAAAGCGCACCAAAGACTGCAGACTGCAGAGACACAAATTTAGAGGCTTTGAAAGATGAAGCGTTCACATGTTAGCGGGGCGCATAAAAGAAAAAAAAGAGAGAGATGCAGGTAATGATAGAATCGTTGCCGAAAGTCACAGACTTTTTAAGGTAAGGATCACCAATCTGTTCAGAATATCAGCTACTTATCAGTTATCAGCCGCACCAGCAGCTAGGCTATGTGCAGCTAGGCTAGATATGCTATGATCTGTCCAACAGTAAAATAAATCAGTTGTGATTTGAATACGTGTCGTGTGATTTGAGTTATAATCCTGTTAGTATAATAGCATATTTTGATGGGGATAATAAAATATCTAAAACGGCATCTACTGAAGAAATTGATGAAAAGATTGTAGCCTATAATTGTCACAGTTCGGGCAGCAGACAGAGTAAGCATACTGAGGGGAATAGCAATACAAAGCTAGCGCAGATCCACATTTCTCGCTAGCTGTGTTGGGTGTGTTGTTAACCCGTGTGGATTTAAGTGAAATACTTGAGAAGTTCTGTGGTCAAGACAACGTTTTAAGGTAAGGACGCTTGATTATTAATGTTTGCCCGCCGTGGCTTGTTGTTGACGAAAGGCCCACATGATTTTGCCTTATGCAGCTACTGCTAGCGTCCTGCTTTGAACTAGGTTAAGCTCATTTGCACTAAAGGATGGGCTTATTGAAGTACTTTGATGTAGCTAGTTTCTTTTTAAAAAATCGTACGCTCAAAACAGTATGCCCGTATTCATCATGTTTAACTTTTTTCTTGATGGAGTGCGTGAAATATTGTTGAGTGGTATTTCGATGCAGTCATGTCAAAAAGGCAGTTGAATGCACGGTCTCATTCAAGGAGAAGGAAGACTTGCATGATGCTTGAACATAGATTGGTAAAACAGACCCTAGTAGGACTTGGTTTCGTGTATTTCGGTCTGTAGAGTTATGAGTTTGGCCGCTGTCCATGGTGTTTACTTTTCATGTGGCCGCCGAGCCAAGTACCTTCTTCATCATCATCATCATCATGTTCCCCTGTCAAAAGTTAAACTCTCTAGGGGTGCGTCTGCTGTAGCAGTTGCAGCAGTTGCTCAAAGTTTGATTTGTCCATCATCATACGTCTTATCTGTTGGGTGTCTATGCCCAGCAGATTTTCCCATTTCGTCCATTTGTAACCATTTTTGTCAAACAGGAGCTGCTTTTGCACTTGGTTATTGCCCATCCGGCAAACGTGAGCAATATATTTTAGTTGTTGTACGTAGCAGGATAGTTTTATACCCTGGGTTCCTGTCAGTTTCCGGAAGTCAGCATTGGACATCTTGTAGCTCCAGTCTATATCTTCATTTGTAGTGTTCTTTTGGTCAGGGGCATTCTTTCGTTTATATCCACCTTTAATCATTTTCCTTAGGAAGCCGTGCCACACTACCTCAATTTTCTGAATTTCACTGGATGATAGTTGCCATGCTTGTGTGCTGTACAGGAGACGAGATCGAACGCATGCCACTAGGAACTTTATACAGGTTTTTAGTAGTATTCGGTGGTCGGTTAGAACGTGTTTCAGTTCATTCCATTTCATGAATGCAGCACTTATCCTAGCATGCAGGAAGTGTGAGGATTCATCACAGTTGCTGACATTATAACCAAGATATTTAAAGGTGCGGACGTTTTTAATATTAGTGCCGCCAAGGGAAATGATACTTGGTTTACATTTGATATCGTCATTGACGTTAAAAGCCATTGTTTCTGTTTTGACATATGATATTTGTAAACCAAAGCGGGTGTAGGTCTTATCATACAACTGAAGAATATTCTGAAGCTCCTCGATGGATCCAGCGAGTATGGCCTGATCATCTGCGTATAGAATCTCTGTTATGCAACCCTCTCCTGATGCTCGTGCTTTCGTACGCATTTCTCTTGTGGATACCTCATTTGGAATGCAATATCTGAACTTGAAGCCTGTATCTGGGTACAGTTTTGATATCTCATGCTGTGCAATCCTGACAACAAAGTCCATATAGATATTAAAAACTGATGGCGATTCTAGGGCACCTTGTCTTGCAGTGAATGTTTGTTTTCATGCCGCCGAGCTATTTTTATGTATTTTATTTTTTAAAAGGACTTGTCTGTAGGTGTGTGTGTTTTATGTTTACAAGACATAGGTCTACATGAGCGCACGCGCGCTTGTGTGGTTATCTCTGGCCATGCCCCTGCGTGAAAGTTACGCAGTATCACTGTCCTGTCCGTGGTAATAATCAGAACCGGCTCTGTAATGATAATGCACGTGTTCTTCTCTCCCTCTGTGTTCGGATGTGTTGAGCGATGTGAGCGTGGGCCTTGCGCAGCTACGCTGAGCCAAACGTAACCTATCGTAGGCTTCTAGGCTAATTACGCGCTTACACTGTAAATGCTTGACACGTATTGCAAATAAAATAAGAGTGTTTTCCTGGCCAACGGTAAGGGTAGGGTTGACAGGTAGCCTATGAGGGGCCTAGCCCCTGGGCCACAGGTGTTGATAAAGCGCCCCTGCGGACATGGAGGAGACCGAGGAACCTGTGGTGGACGACCCTGCAGAAAACGCAATTTCTTCCAGTAATGAAGTGCACCCCTGGCCCTACATACGTGATCACTTCAGCTTCGTAGAGAAAAGGGGTGACAGTTTCATTATGCAATGCAGATTGTGTGCCCAAGAAGACAACCATTGCGGCATACAAAAATTCGACGTCTAATCTGCGCAAGCATGTTGAGGTAAGTATTGTCATTGGCATCATAATCATGGGTGCAGATAGAGGGTGGGATGGGTGGGATTCGTCCCACCCAGGTTTAAATTCACCTCGTTTGGTCCCCCCCACTTATAGGGAGGAAAAAACGTCTATGCTGTCTTTCTTTGCATAAGGCAAACCTCACGGAAAAATTGTGTGCCCAAGAAGACAACCATTGCGGCATACAAAAATTCGACGTCTAATCTGCGCAAGCATGTTGAGGTAAGTATTGTCATTGGCATCATAATCATGGGTGCAGATAGAGGGTGGGATGGGTGGGATTAGTCCCACCCAGATTTAAATTCACCTCGTTTGGTCCCCCCCACTTATAGGGAGGAAAAAACGTCTATGCTGTCTTTCTTTGCATAAGGCAAACCTCACGGAAAAATTGTGTGCCCAAGAAGACAACCATTGCGGCATACAAAAATTCGACGTCTAATCTGCGCAAGCATGTTGAGGTAAGTATTGTCATTGGCATCATAATCATGGGCGCAGATAGAGGGTGGGACGGGTGGGATTCATCCCACCCAGATTTAAATTCACCTCGTTTGGTCCCCTCCACTTATAGGGAGGAAAAAACGTCTATGCTGTCTTTCTTTGCATAAGGCAAACCTCACGGAAAAATCAAAATACTAATTACCATTCAGTTTATTGAGGTGCACAGCAGTGTATACATAGTTGCAACAACTCACATAAAACAAAACAAAGACTGGCATTCAGTTGGTTGAGCTGTGCAGACTGCACAGGTTGCGAGCTCGAGCTTGGTTGCTATGGTTACCCACAACAAGTTTGACAGGCATATCGGGGTTGGGGTTGGTTTGCTGGCAGCTTTGTCCCCCCCAGTTTTTTGTCCCCCCCAGTTCAAAAAACGTATCTGCACCCCTGATCATAATGTTTCCTTTCCATAGTAAAACCGACAATAAGCTGGTTATATTCCAAAAATAGTGGATGGCATTGCTAATGTTGAAGTAGCAACCTGTTGGTACTGTAACATAACGGTAACTAGTCTGTTATTCGGTTGGCTAATCATGCAAGCAAGTTAGCTCGCCAACCTGACGTGATCAGTCCTCCTACCATTCTACATCCAACAGGCCAGAAAGGAATACTAAGCAAAACAAATAATGTTTGAATTGAATTGTTCAATAACACACAGTGCACACAGGCAAGCTACGAGATTTCGGTGCAACATTTCACTTTCATATTTCGTGTACAATGCTTTGTGTGTGGTCAGGGCGATGTAAACGACATGACTGTGTGTATTGACCTTTTTTGTTTGTCTCAGTTTTAATGCAGCATTATCCTAAGCATTCAATTTGATACACTTCCTTTAAATAAAACATCTGGGTTGAGATGTACATATATCCTTGTTTCCTCTTCTTTTTCATTTTTGCACAACACAATGGAGGCAGAAAACACCCATTGTTAAAAGTAACGTTTTACTTTTACTCAAAGTACATTTTAAATGATCTACTTTTTACTTTTACTTGAGTAGATTTTTTGTCTGGTAACTTTACTTGTACTTAAGTAAAATTTCATCAGAGTAACAGTACTTGTACTTGAGTATAATATTTTAGTACTCTTTCCACCTCTGGTTACATGTTTACATTTTCACCATCTTTAGTCTCGCCAAGTCTCGTGGTAGAATACGTGTTATCTGTAATTGGCCAAAACATCGATGGCGAGAGCATGATAGCCAATCATAACAGCTCTTACAAAAGAGAGGACTGACAAGCTTTTGTCTTTGGCCAAAAAGCTGAAGAAGTTGAAATGATCAAATGAGAATGAGAAGTGACTGTGAACTATAAATAATTGTATAAAGTGTACATAGACATTATCCCATAAACTTAGCATTCGTTTGATTTAATACATTGAACATGTATATGATGGTCAGTAAATCTGAATTAATGCTGACAGTTTTGAAAACTTAAATATTTCAAAAGACTTCTTGAAGAAATCATATGCAACTAATGAGGACATAGGGAGAAAAGGTCAGTCACCCTAAGAAATTTTATTTCATATATGAACATTTTGATAATTAATAGAACTTAAGTTTAATGTGAATTTAGTTTGTCATTTTTGTTGATCATGAATTATAACCATACCCTTGAATGTAGAATGTGATTTTATTTTGAATTCAAACAATACTCCTATTGATTTGATACACATTTTCATGTAAATATATAAAAAAGACAACAGATATTTTTTATCTACTACAGCTCAGATTGCAGGAAAAGTGGTTTGTAAGGCTTTATTTTTCAAAATTTTCCTGGGGGGGGGGTACCCCCCCGTAAGCTTTGGCTTTATACACACACACACATTTTTGTTTGGTGGTGTGCCGTGGGATTTTTCAAATGTAAAATATGTGCCGTGGCTCAAGAAAGGTTGGGAAACACAGTGCATTTATAGAACACTATAGATTTATATTATTGGAGAATCAAGGAAGTAAACAAAGATCATTCCATATAAATCCTACAAACATTCAGCCACTCGTTCTCGAGACAGCGTGAGAACAAGAATCTCACACAAATGGGAATAAACCCCAAAGCATGAAGACAATAAAATTAACACTTCAGTCCTTGAAAAAAATCTCCCAGTTTTACGGCCCAATGTGCGAGCAGCACCCAAAACATACTCGCCTGAAAAACAATTCCACTTGCCCAGAGCTTGATTTTATTTTGGAGAGGATAGAATGCAGTGGATTTTTTTTAATAGGTGAAGCAGCATCATTATGATAAATCCACAAAACCATCACACCAATATATGCAGACACATTCAGAAAGAAAAGTTCTAGTAGTAGAGGAATTCATAATTTAGGGCATATTAAGCTGTGGAGAGTTTTGAATGAGTATAATAATAATAATAATAATAATAATAATAATAATAATAATAATAATAATAATGCTGCAGCTTTGTTTCTGTTATCAGAGGAACCCAGTCCTGTACAAAATGTCACCGTGGAACCAGAGTGTAGAAATGAACCTACAGTTCAAGAGAGTTCTACACACACACACACACACACACACACACACACACACACACACACACACACACTAAACTTTACAACAGCTGCACACATGTGAAACAGAAATAAATCAACTAAAGCAGGAAAAAACTATTTTAGATAAAACTTTTATTGTCCGTTACACACTGATCAACCTGAGTGACTCAGTTGTGCTTTTGAATCGAAAATAAATGAAAAGGGAACTGAACATTAACCGTTTACTGAAATTATTATTACAGGGTGATTATAGTTACTATATAACTACAGCTACAACTGGAATGTGCTGATTCTGTTAGCGTTTGTAATTATTGTACCGACCACTATTAGATAAAATTAAAATAAAATCTTACAATACTGTTTGAAAGTCTAGAGCAAGATATTTTGTTATTTTACAAATAATGACACTTCAGATATTGTTTTAACAATAATAAGCATCGCTGTATAAATGACAGAGTGCAGATAGCTGTGTAACTACATCCGTGGGGTTATTGAGACATGGAGGGGTGGGGATAAGACCTAGCCCACAGTTGAGGTCAGAGCCCTTTGAGAGTAAATGCTTTGGCTTTCACAACATTCTGTTCCCAAAAACTGATGTCGGGAAAAAGTCTTTACACAAAGAAGGTTTTCTTGCTTCTGTAATTTTTTTAAACTGTTCTTCTGTGTCGGGACTCTTCGGGAAAAAGAATGTCTATTCCAACGTGCAGCTAATGCTAACGCTCGGCCACAAATCTGCACCGTCACCCCAGTCATTCCGAGGAATTTTGCATGGATCAGAACCGTTAATAAACTCTCATTTCCGTGTATATCTATCCTGCGCTTCTTTCTGACTAAGATTGTACAAGTAATCCAGTAGTAGAACTTTTTTAGCTGGAGTTTTCTTTGGACAACAGCAACAGACGCTGGACATTTCCGCTCAGCTTCAGTATGTGAACAGCCAATCAGCAGGTCCCGTATGTGTTTATGATTTTTACAACCCCGATTCCAAAAAAGTTGGGACAAAGTACAAATTGTAAATAAAAACGGAATGCAATAATTTACAAATCTCAAAAACTGATATTGTATTCACAATAGAACATAGACAACATATCAAATGTCGAAAGTGAGACGTTTTGAAATTCATGCCAAATATTGGCTTATTTGAAATTTCATGACAGCAACACATCTCAAAAAAGTTGGGACGGGGCAATAAAAGGCTGGAAAAGTTAAAGGTACAAAAAAGGAACAGCTGGAGGACCAAATTGCAACTCATTAGGTCAATTGGCAATAGGTCATTAACATGACTGGGTATAAAAAGAGCATCTTGGAGTGGCAGCGGCTCTCAGAAGTAAAGATGGGAAGAGGATCACCAATCCCCCTAATTCTGCACCGACAAATAGTGGAGCAATATCAGAAAGGAGTTCGACAGTGTAAAACTGCAAAGAGTTTGAACATATCATCATCTACAGTGCATAATATCATCAAAAGATTCAGAGAATCTGGAAGAATCTCTGTGCGTAAGGGTCAAGGCCGGAAAACCATACTGGGTGCCCGTGATCTTCGGGCCCTTAGACGGCACTGCATCACATACAGGCATGCTTCTGTATTGGAAATCACAAAATGGGCTCAGGAATATTTCCAGAGAACATTATCTGTGAACACAATTCACCGTGCCATCCGCCGTTGCCAGCTAAAACTCTATAGTTCAACGAAGAAGCCGTATCTAAACATGATCCAGAAGCGCAGACGTCTTCTCTGGGCCAAGGCTCATTTAAAATGGACTGTGGCAAAGTGGAAAACTGTTCTGTGGTCAGACGAATCAAAATTTGAAGTTCTTTATGGAAATCAGGGACGCCGTGTCATTCGGACTAAAGAGGAGAAGGACGACCCAAGTTGTTATCAGCGCTCAGTTCAGAAGCCTGCATCTCTGATGGTATGGGGTTGCATTAGTGCGTGTGGCATGGGCAGCTTACACATCTGGAAAGACATCATCAATGCTGAAAGGTATATCCAGGTTCTAGAGCAGGGGTGTCAAACTCATTTTGGTTCAGGGGCCATATACAGCCCATCTGATCTCAAGTGGGCCGGACTAGTAAAATAATTACAAAATAACCTTTGTCAACTCCAAATCTTTAGCATTGTTTTTTCAGTAGGCTATGCTTTATGCTTCAGCCTACATTTGTAGCCTACATAATCACTGATCACAAGGGATCTAGATTATTACACATTTATTCACAGAGAGGCCAATGGATTTGAAATAAAATGCATTTCACTCTCAAACAACTGGTTTATTTTTATACAGTTGAGTGAATACATTTTTACATCTGACAACCTGAACCAACTCCCCACACTAAACTCAAGTGGGAGCTATGAAGAAAGTAGCCTAAACATCCTGCTTAAAAATGTGAATGTGCAAATTTATGAAAAATAAATTTAAATTAACAAACATAAAAGTTATAGCAGTGCATGAGCAATACGATTAGGCTACATCAGATCAAACTATTTTGTAGGCTAGGCCTACTGAAGCTGAGAATGATATACTGCACAATATTCATTGTCTTTTAAAGTGAAACCATGCAGAGTCTTATTTTCAAAGAACTGCATTCTTCAGACTGCAAACATTTGTGAACATTACAAGAATTAGGCCCAGGCCTTAATGCTGATTAACCTCCCTCCCCGCTTTCTCTCACCAAGTCTATCGGCTGCTGCTGGCTCCTGACACTTGGCATCTTTTAGCCTTCACGAGGGCATCAATATCAGGTTTCAAATCCCGAGTAGCAGCACATTTCACAATGTCATTCAAGTGTGCGTTTGATAACCTTGAGCGGTGCTTTGTTTTGTTGAGGTTCATGACAGAGAACGCCTGTTCACAAAGGTGGGTAGTCCCAAACATGGATAAAACCTTTGCAGCCAAGGATGTTAATTTGGGGTACCCTGGCAAGAGATATTGATAAAATGTGTCTAAGCCCACCGATGCAAATTTCTGCTTCATATCGGAATCACATTGCAAGTCAATTATCTCAAGTTGGATGTCAGCGGGCATATCAGAAGCATTGACTGTAAATGGCGAGCAAAAAAAGGCAAATTCGTCCTCAAGTTCACTGAAAACCTGAAATCTCCACTCGAACTCCTGCAGCAATTCTGTTATCTTGTCTTTGTATTGATCCAAATCAGCATTATGTTTGGTCGCACGCGTAGCTGTGAGCAATGAGAAATGAGAGGTGTCACCGTTAGATAGCTGTGTCTCCCAGAGTGACAGTTTCAACTTGAATGCGTGCACGCTATCGTAAAACTGAGTGCCAACTTTTCTGCAGCCTTGCAACATTTTGTTAAGATTATTCAGGTGCTGTGTAATATCCACCATAAAGGCCAGATCCCGCACCCATTCCGGGCATTTAAATTCCTCTACTGGTCTGCCCTTTTTCTCCATGAACTGTCCAATTTCCTCTTGTAGTTCAAAGAAACGCTTGAGTACGGCACCTCGGCTTAACCACCGTACTTCAGTGTGGTATGGTAAACCAGCCGGAATGTAATTATCACTGAGAAAACAGTCAAACTGATGGTGATTCAGACCTCACGCTCTGATAAAATTTACAAGCCTGCACTTTCTCTCTGAATTTTGTCGCAACGCCTGCCTTTCTCCCGACCATTGATGGGGAGCCATCTGTAGCCAAACTGACAGCACGGGACCAGTCCACTCCGACCTTGTCCAGCGCTCTAACGAGAGAGCTGAATGTGTCATTCGCTGTTGTTGTGTCCTTCATAGGCACCGACTCAAGGAACTCCTCAGTGACGGTCAAAATCTCATCAACACCACGAATAAATATGCACAGTTGTGCAACATCTGTGACATCGGTGCTCTCATCAATTGCAACCGAAAATGCAATAAATGACTTGATTTTGTCATTCATTTGGCTGCCCGAGTCATGAGAGATCTTCAACACGATAGACTAACGTTAGCAAAGGCAGATTGCTTTTCAGGGCACACGACTTCTGCAGCCTTCAGCATGCATTTTTTCACGAGTTCACCATCAGAAAATGGCTTGGATGCTTGCACCAACTCGTTTGCAATAAGGTAGCTAGCTTTCACTGCTCCATCACTGACCTCACGGCTGCGAGTAAATGCAGACTGCTGTTTCTTCAGACCAGCTAACAATTTGTTTATCTTCTCTTTTCTTAATTGTCCATACAAATTGTGAATTTTTTCTTTATGATGAGTCTCATAGAGGCGCTGAATATTATATTCTTTGAGCACTGCAACCTGTTGATTACATACCAAGCACACTGGTTTTGTATTCACCTCTGAATAAATAATACTCAGTCCATTTTTCCTGGAAAACTCTGCACTCTACGTCAACTTTTCTTCTTTTTGACAAAGACGTTTTGGTAATGGGGGTATCACTCTTGATAATTTTCATAGCAACTTAATAGTGGTGAGGCAAGACTGCCATTCATGGACTCAGACAGCATATCTGGGCACACTGCTAAAATGTGCTGTTTGTTTCCTGATCTCGTTATGTCAGTGCTGCTTTTTTTGGCTGCCCCTAGTGGCTGAATTGAACATTTCGGTTATTTCTTTAAAAATTCATAAGTCGTCACAGGAATGGGCTAGATATTTACTTTTTTTTTTGACATCCTTAGAATTTTTTTCTCTACAAGTCTGGGGCCGGATGAAACCATCTGGCAGGCTGGATCCGGCCCATGGGCCGTATGTTTGACACCCCTGTTCTAGAGCAACATATGCTCCCATCCAGACGACGTCTCTTTCAGGGAAGACCTTGCATTTTCCAACATGACAATGCCAAACCACATACTGCATCAATTACAGCATCATGGCTGCGTAGAAGAAGGGTCCGGGTACTGAACTGGCCAGCCTGCAGTCCAGATCTTTCACCCATAGAAAACATTTGGCGCATCATAAAACGGAAGATACGACAAAAAAGACCTAAGACAGTTGAGCAACTAGAATCCTACATTAGACAAGAATGGATTAACATTCCTCTCCCTAAACTTGAGCAACTTGTCTCCTCAGTCCCCAGACATTTACAGACTGTTGTAAAGAGAAAAGGGGATGTCTCACAGTGGGAAACATGGCCTTGTCCCAACTTTCAGATGTGTTGTTGTCATGAAATTTAAAATCACCTAATTTTTTTCTCTTTAAATGATACATTTTCTCAGTTTAAACATTTGATATGTCATCTATGTTCTATTCTGAATAAAATATGGAATTTTGAAACTTCCACATCATTGCATTCCGTTTTTATTTACAATTTGTACTTTGTCCCAACTTTTTTCGAATCGGGGTTGTATGTCACGATTTACAACCAATGGGAGACAGCAGCTGAAGCTGAACAGAGAACAGCAGAAAGACCATGAACTTCGATCAGAGAGAGAGAGAGAGAGAGAGAGAGACTGAATCTCAGATGGGTCTCTACTAGACTTATAGTGCACTACACAGGGCCAATAAACTTGTTTCTCCGTCGTCTACACAGTGCATTTATAGAACACTATAGATTTATATTATTGGAGAATCAAGGAAGTAAACAAAGATCATTCCATATAAATCCTACAAACATTCAGCCACTCGTTCTCGAGACAGCGTGAGAACAAGAATCTCACACAAATGGGCAGAAACCCAAACCATAACGGTTTCACCTCTCAGTGGCGGAGGCAGAAAAACGTCAGTGTAATTTATGATTATGTTCGTTTGTCTAATTATTTTTTCATCCCTCAAAAAATAGGGACCACAAATAAAAAGTGCTGTAATTTCAACACCAGTCATCCAATTTGGACGCAAGTTTCTCAAAATAAAGCTGAAGGTCTGCACTTTGAGCTCATCTTCATTATTTCATTCCATCAACAATATACTGTGGAGGACAATAAAAACCCCAATAATTATTTATATCCCCGTCAGGGCTGGATTTAGGGGGGTCCTGGGTTGGGATATGCCCCGCCCCCAACCGGTCCCTGCACTGCATCAAGACTTTTTTAGGACCGCATTATCTCCTGAATTAATTTACCAATCTCGTGTCAAACCTAAAGCTTGCAGGTCAAAATACAGCTTTTTACGGTTGGAAAAAAAAAACAGTTAAAAAATAATGAGTTTGGAACTTTTATCCTCTCCATCTCAGAAACTAATGCAGATACGAGCCTGAAATTTTACACACTATTAATGGGAACAGTGACATTATTCAAAAAGTACGAAGCAAATCTGAGATGGACAGCTGGGAACATTTTTAGAAAATCTGGTGATTATTCATTTCCATTCATTCAATGTCTAAAAATTACATTTCAGACACACTGCAGTCGGATCAAGTCCCATTTTGTGCTGCAGCTTCTCACATACGTCCATCTGACCCAAAGACTCTGTGACAAATCATCAGTGTGCAGTGAACAGAAACAATCTTCCTCCTCAGGACACTGATGATGAAGCTAAAACCTCTGCTTCAGTCTCACTATTAGAGAATGGGTCTTACTGAGGAGCAGGTCATGTGACTCTCAGAGAGATGATCTTACCCCAGTGTCTCCAGTTTACAGTGAGGATTCTCCAGTCCAGCACAGAGACGCTTCACTCCTGAGTCTCCGAGTTTATTAAAGGACAGATCCAGTTCTCTAAGGTGTGAGGGGTTTGATCTCAGAGCTGAACTCAGAGCAGCACAGCCTTCATCTGAGACACCACAACCACGCAACCTGCAGAGACACAATGACACACACTTCATCAACAGATTCCCATCTTGGTTTAATAGCGGTTGTGAAGATGACGTGTCTCATGTTAGACTGTCTCCCGGCTCTTGTCCAATCACAAGATATTAATAATGACGACTGAAACGTTACCACTGTTACTGACAATTATTAACATTCAGTTTATTAGAGGTGCAAATGTTTCAGCACAAAGTAAATAAAGGTTGAAGAGTCGGGTTTTGTAGAATTTCTCTGCTTGACTATTTGTCACGTTCACATATTTAATTGTAAATACATATATATTATTGACCAGCTGGGAGGTCCGTATCGTGAAATTCCGTGACCGAGGTCTTGAAAGTACTGAGCGAGGCCCTCTGGGTCGAGGTCAGTATTCAAGGCTGAGGTCACGGTATTTCAGCATACGAACCGACCTTAAGCTGGCAAATAATATATTTATTTTTTCTTTACCAAATTCTAACAGAAAACGAGAGCGCCCGAAAGGGAAAGCCGAGCCAAGGCGAGCCGCCATTTTGAATCCTCATTCACGGCTGTAATGCAAATGGCTTCCTCCTCGGTATACACGTGCACTTCCATGGCAGGAAAAATACTACATTTTGCTGCCTGTGTAGTCCCCTATTTATACAAAATTGAGTCATTCAGGATTCAGCCATGTTTTTGCTCGCCGTGAGCAACAGTTACAGGTTTTTAACTTTCTCCTGAAATGTTTTCTCTTATTTCTTCTTCCTCAGGGTAGTAAAACTCGCTTTCGCCATGAAGACTGTCGTTATCGCTATCCATGCTGCAAAATTAATGCTATTCTCCTGAGAAATGCGAAAATAAATGTTGGCAAAAATTGCTAATATGTTTGTTGTTGTGAACGAGCGAGTTGCCAGAGGTCTGTAATCGGGGTCCGTAACTGAGGTCCGTATCGTAGGATACGGACCCGCTCGCCAGCCAATCAGAGCACAGGATTTGATGGAAACCAGACCGCGAAAAAAATACATTTTAATTATTTATTTTATGTAAAAGTGGGGCGGCACGGTGGTGTAGTGGTTAGCGCTGTCGCCTCACAGCAAGAAGGTCCTGGGTTCGAGCCCCGGGGCCGGCGAGGGCCTTTCTGTGCGGAGTTTGCATGTTCTCCCCGTGTCCGCATGGGTTTCCTCCGGGTGCTCTGGTTTCCCCCACAGTCCAAAGACATGCAGGTTAGGTTAGGTTAGGTTAACTGGTGACTCTAAATTGACCGTAGGTGTGAGTGTGAATGGTTGTCTGTGTCTATGTGTCAGCCCTGTGATGACCTGGTGACTTGTCCAGGGTGTACTCCGCCTTTCGCCCATAGTCAGCTGGGATAGGCTCCAGCTTGCCTGCGACCCTGTAGAAGGATAAAGCGGCTAGAGATAATGTGATGAGATGAGATTTTATGTAAAAGTGATTCTGGGGAGAAACGATCACTTACAGAGAGAGAGAGAGAGAGAGAGCATTGGTACCTGGGGATTTTATTTTATTTAGAATTGGAAGCTTTTATTTGTTGCTTCTGTGTACTGAAGGGAAACAATGCTCGAGTGTTCCGGTGGCGTCACAGGCAGATATCCGGTTTCAGCGCTGCATCCAGGGAAGCCTATTTTTAGCAATATCATAACTTTTAAAATGGATAAATTTTTGTTCGAAAGTATTTTTAATTGAAACCTGCAGGGGGAGGGGCACATCAGGGCAGTTTCCATGATCAACAAACGGCATTTATTTTTGGATTTTGTTTGACTTTAAACGCTGTAACAGTAATTCACAGTTCGAGCTGTTCGGATTTGAGTTTTCTGCTGCACACGTCGTCACTGACACATGGGATAAACACACAACATCAAATCTGATCACCAACTCGGGAAATAAGAGTCTGATCTAAAATATTTATAAGAGGAGAAAGGAAAAGAGTTTCAAAAGTCAGGTTTAGATGAAGCAGGCAGAGTCATATTTACTGGAACAGCTCAGACATCTGATTTGTTCTCTAATTACTGAGCGACTGAAATGATCACAGCCCAGTGCTGAAGGGGTTTTATGGAGATACTCATTATGAGCTCGTTGGCGAACAGTGCACGTGTGTGTGTGTGTGTGTGTGTGCGCGCGCGCGCGCGTGCGTGTGTTGCCAGGTGCTCCTTATTTGTTCCTGGTGCCAGTGATTTACAGACTGGACATGTTCTTCCCCTTACACTCTGTGTGTTGTCTCTCCCTGTCTGACTTTCCCTGTGTGTGTGTGTGGGGGGGGGGGGTAAAGACCTCTCCCAGAAAAGGACACTGAAATTTGAGACAGAGGTTTTTGTTTCAGAGACAAATAAATCCATCAAAGAGCTTCAGCATGAAAAAGAATAAAAGCTGTGAGAAGGTCAACAACAAAGTTGCAATTTATAAAAGATCTCCGGCCATGAGAACAACAACAAAAGAATAATTAGCATGTAATAAATGTAAATCATGGTGTCATAAAAATAAATAAAATGGTGTTTCTAGTTTGTAAATATTGTAAATAAACTATCAGTATAAAGTTCAGTTTGATTATTTGCTTCATTTCTGGAAATGTGATGTTTGTGAGTCTCGTTAGCTGGCCGTCACCTCCATCTTCAGCTCACAGCTTCAATACTTCTTGGAACAAAATGGCAGAATGTGAGACGTAAACGTTTTTCTCCTTAAATGACATCAACTGGTTTCCACTTATTTAATAGCTGAACTTCAGTTTTATTCAATTTTACATGCAACTGTTTTCCCCTCATTTATCTCCTGATCTGTGTGTATTAACACACTCTGTATCACCTGAAACTCAAAACATCCCAAAACAGAGCTGGACAGTAACGAAGGACATTTACTTAAAGACTGGACTGAAGGACATTTACTTAAAGACTGGACTGAAGGACATTTTTTCATATCCATCTTTTACTTCGAGTATTAATGTTTTGGAAACTTTTGACTTTCACTCGTCTACATTTGAAAGCGCTTGCTGCATTTCTTAAACAGTTCATTTGAACTTGGTGGTGGTAAAGATGGTAACGAGGACTACAGCAGATAAAAATGATGGTTCCTCACCAGAGCACCCAGAGCCATATCTGAAGTCCATGCCTGAGATTTTTGAAATGAAGAAAGATTTGCATTATTTTAATCTTTGCTCTGTTTACCGCGCACAAACATCATCACTGCCTACAAAAACTTCCCGTCCAACCTGAGAAAGCAGCTGTCCTTTTGTCGATTCAACTGTGTTTTTATCAGCATTTCTACAGGCTCTGGAGCAAATTCTACAAGCTTTTTATTCTACAGGTTCTACAAGCAAGTCACTGTATTGAGGTATTTCATCCACGTGACCAAGTCACGTGACGCAGCCATTTTGGACGGCACGCTTAAGTCCTTCTGTGCAAGGCGGTATGAGATGGTGGAGACCTTTGCACATTTTAACAAAAAAGTAATCTGTGATTCGTGTTAAATTGGATCTGTCTTTTATCACAAACACTGTACCCAGCCTTGGTATGGAGCCCTGTTTATTTATTTCTGTGTCCCGTTTCTTTCTAGCCTCTGTTATTGCGTTTTATGTCTGATGTCTGCTACATGCAACCCTAGACAAATTAACACTGCCTTGTTTCACTGCTCAGATGGGTTAACAAACACTGACCCATTTACTTTTTGCTATATATTTTATCAAAATTGCGTTAACTGATAAACTAACCTGAAATGAAATGATCACTGCAAAGTCTGGAGTACTCTGTTGGCTCCCAATCCTGTCTCTTCACAGCTGCAATCCATTTGGCTCTCTTGTCTGGGTCAGTAGGAAACCGGTAGTGATGTGTCGGTCGCGAACGATCCGGTTCAAAGAGCCGGCTCTTTGAAGTGAACGACGGGAGCCGGCTCTTCGGTGGGAGCCGAATTAGTTTTTTGTCCTTAGGTGCCTCAGAGACAGAGAGACTTTCACAAAAAAAGTTGCTGTCCGATTGCGTCTTTGTGTTGTCTATTACCATTCAAAGGAAGAAAAGTAGCATGGTGTATGCCTACTTTTTTTGGTTGATGTCATTCACAGCTGCGAAAATACGAAAATTGGTGTAATGCTTAAAGCTGTGGAGCGCAGGGGAGAGGAGTCTGTGAGGCACCTGAGGAGGGGAAAATCAGCTGTGTATTTTATATTGGTAATATAACACAGTTTTGCATTATGTTTGTGAGAAAATAATTTATTAATTGGTAAGTAAGTTTTATTTCTATAGCTAGAACATTGTTACACTGCTATACTTTACAAAGCTTTACAATGGCTACAAAAACTAAAAAATAAAATAGAAAACATCCTATTGATAAATATAAATAATAATGTAATTAATTAACTAGTTAATTGGAGCAATTAAATCAAAAATAAAATCTCAGGAGCCGTTTGGGAGCCGAAAGAGCCGGCTCCTTATAGTAAGAAGAGTCAAAAGAGTCGGCTCCCGAAAAAGAGCCGAAATTCCCATCACTAGAAACCGGTAAAAGGAGCGTCCTGCACGCTGTCCCTGTCTGTTGTGGCAGCCCACAGCACAACAAGCAAACACCATGGTTATTTATAGAGTGCTTACTGACAAATTAATCTATTCTAGGTGTCTGTAACACATTTTTTTTCAAGCTGGTTCACCCTCTCTGTCTGCAGCGTTAGTATTTAGCTTGACGTTCAAAATGGCGGACACCGGGGCGTCACGTGACCCTGTGACGTCAGGTGAAATACCTCAATTCAGTAGGTTGTTTCCGAGTCGTTAGAGTCTGTATCGTTGCTGCAGTGCATTTACAGCAATGTCCTGACATTTAAAAAGACAACAATTAAAAAAAATCATTAAAAAGTACTTCTGAACACTGAAGTATTTTTAATCCTCTGGGGTCGAGAGCTTCTCCGGCGAAGCTCGGCAGGTTTAGAATGAGGAGGTCATGGATTTAGAGAAATATGTTCACGAGTTTATCATATGAGCATGATAAACATACTGAGAGAAACTTTATAGTTTACACTTTCCTCTGTGCCCACTGACAAATAATATTATAATTTTTAAATTCCCTAAATTAGATGAAACATAAAACTTGTCCCTTCCTCAGTCACACCGGAGTTGGAGCACTGAGCGCCCGCTTACACATTCATACGGTAGAAGACTGTTCCCATGGTAACAGCATGATAATCACTTTCACTCTTTCCGTTTCAATAGGTTTCTCTTTTACAGTGGGAACGCCCACCGTAAACAGGATAAAATCTGTCAGACAGAGTTCAGGCTATTTGGAGGTAAAACTTGTTGCGAGATGGCACGCAGATTTTATACGCTTCGGACAGCAAATTAATTTCAGAACAGCAAATCAATTCATGATTCAGGACAGCGATTCAATTCAATCTTGAGAACTGCAACACCGATGATGAGCGGTGCCTTTTTTTTCTTCAACTTGATCCAGCCGAAGATCAGCTCAAGTAAGTGTAAATATTTCTTCTATTTCTGATGAGCAGATCGGTTGATATGCGTGCACTGTAGTGCAAACACAGGAAACATGCAGGCCTTTCAATTACATGAAACCTGCGACGGAGAATGTCGTAGGGGCCGAACTTAAGGTCAAGTGCCCAAAATATGCTACCAAAAGTAAAAAAGAAAACCCAAAATGTTAATTAAATAAACTTGGCTGCCTAAATCCCAATGTCGACTTTCTTCTTTAAAAACACAGAAATTAGCAAGAATTAGCATGTATTTCTCGTAATTAATGCAAAATCTGCACCATCCCCATGTTGTTCCGGGTTTGTCGAACTCGCCGTAAGCCTCGCGCAGAGCACGAATTCTCCATCAACAGCGATTGGCACGCCATGATTTCGTGGAGGAGCGACTCATGTACCAATGACCAGAGCGGGATTTCCACATTCGGGAAATCTTCTTTCTTCTTCTTTTATATTGCTTTATGGTGGTTGGCAAACAGCTTTTAGGTGCATTACCGCCACCTTCTGGACTGGAGTGTGAACCAGAACGTTTACTCCCCTATTGTGCTAAATACTAATAATCATTCCTGTATCATTTAAAAACCTAAAAATAGCCCGATATCCCACATTATCTGACCTCAACTGCAATATCTCTCTGATACCTAGTGTCATATGATTTAAATCAGGTAAAAGACTGAATAAGAGAGAGCTATTCAGGACACAACTGTGCGTAAAGATACAGCTTGCATCTTAAATCCACACAGTTGTGTAAGTGTGGGTGGAATCAGTGACTTGGCGCTTGGTCCTCTTGTTGATGATCATCTTAGACACTGGCCTTTTGTTTAAACTAAGATCTTTAACCTGACTACAGACTGTGAATTGCACTACCGATTCTTGTGATGTGACTGAAAAACCTTTTGTGTCGCAGGTCTGCTACAGGTTTGTCTCTCTGATGGCAACAGTGCAGAACTTGCGTTTTCATTCCCAGGCTGCTTTCCTCCAGGCTCTCCTCAGGCCCCAACACATCTTTTAAATCCTAACTAACTGTATTCTAATTATTTTTGTCATGTACATCAAGAGGGATTAATGCTGTAGACATTTTGCAATAAAGGTAAAAATAATTTATAGATTTCTTTATTAATTCATAACTTTGTAGCTAAAAAATCAGCAGCAGGTTTAAACACAGAGCCCTGGGAAAACAGCACTCTGCGCGTGCAGAAAAACCCAAATTACCCTGCATCACGACGGAAAAGGCCCAAATTCAGAAATACAGGGTGGAGCCCAAATTATGTAATTGAAAGGCCTGACATGACTGAGCAGTTTGTGTGTTTGATCCATTCCTCAGACTGAACAGAATCACCTCAAGTGATCAAAACGGTTGAACACAATGGGGACGGTCATGTTTTTACACACATTCCAACACCAGTGGTCTCAAAAGTAGCCGGTCACCGGCGGCAAATCACCGGCTATGGCTTGTTATGCCGCCGGCTATTGTCAGTCGAGTCACAAAATTTAATATTAAATATTTCTGACAGCAAAAAAAGTTGTGAACGTAAATTACATCCACTATGTCATGTATGTCTGTTGCCGCGTCAACTGTGTTTACATCCTCGACACGAGTGCAGCCATTACTGCCCTGTGTTGCCAGATTGTGTTTACATCCTCGACACGAGTGCAGCCACTGGCAGTAATGGCTGCACTCATGTCGAAGATGTAAACACAATCTGGCAACACAGGCGGCAGGAATGGCTGCACTTGTGTCGAGGATGTAAACACAATCTGGCAACACAGGGCAGTAATGGCTGCACTCGTGTCGAGGATGTAAACACAATCTGGCAACACAGGTGGCAGTAATGGCTGCACTCATGTCGAGGATGTAAACACAATCTGGCAACACAGGCCTGTGTTGCCAGATTGCGCGTTTTCCCGCCCAATTTGGGCGGTTTGAAGTGCATTTTGGCGGGTTTTGAACATATTTTGGGCTGTAAAACGTCAGCAGTATCTGGCAACATATTTTTTTACTTAATACAAGAAATTAATGGATGCCAATGTTTTTGCCAAAATGGTATTTTATTTTCCATTGTTTAGGCAGCTTCAGCATCATACTGTGAGATTCTGTTCAAATTTTTTTTTTTCTTCTATGAAGCCTGAGCCATTTATTTTATTAGTTTATAATTATTGTTTAATTTAGTCTTCAGGAGAGACTGCCTGCACACAGTACTAGTATTAATAGTTTTTTTTTCTTACATGAAAGCTGAGGCATTTATATTATATTTTAAGGTAACTTCATGTTGTGCTGTGAGGTTCTCTGCACTTTAACTTTTGAACCAACAGGTGCATTTGGATAAGTAAAGCCTATTTTTCTGCATTCAGTGGCGGTTCTAGACCAAAATTACTACGGGGGCCGAGGTGGGGCCAGTGTTTTTTCAGGGGGGCACATATGGGCAAAACATGGCAATATTTAAGCGTTCAAAATGTTTTGTTTAGTTTATTTAAAACCAAAACAAAATACATTGAGCATAAATACAATGAGATAAACATTCTGTCTCAATAGCCTAAACATAAAATAAATTGTGCTCAGTAAATCTTAAAACTATGTTTCTCTTTTTTGTAAAATAAGATTTCTATTTTTGCATACAATGAACCTTTTCTTCAGACATGGCTGCACTGGAGTGTTGTCCAAGCACTTGCTGATGTCTGGAGAAAGATGAATACAGTAAATATGAGAGTGCGACTGAGAACAACATTTATTTATCATTATTCATTTATTAATTTATTATTATATCTATTATTTGTATTTTATATTTATTAATTATTATTCAGACTTCACACTTTCAGGGTAGGCTATATGAATTGTAGGCCGACACTGCTCACACACATACATTTGTTCAACATCACAAACCTGATGGTGCTGTACTTGATATGCATGGTGAATCTGGTTGTCCCAATGACTTGTTGGGTTGTCCCTCATTCTGATCCTGAATGTCTTCATCCTCACTCTCAGATTGCCTTTCAGATGCCTCACTTTCCACCTCTCCAACCACCACCTCTGGCTCTCTCTCCTCTTTCATAATCTTCATCTTCCTTACTCTCTCTATGTTGCTTTTTGCCAACAGGGGCAAAAAAGGACATAATGTCCTTCTTGCTCCTTTCCATGATGATAGCCTACAGTAGGTCTATATTTAAAAGTAAACGGAGAGGAATGTAGCCTCTACATATCACAAGGCCATTAAAGTTTTACAAGCAGGTTAAACACTGTCGGTTATTTTACCCATTTCCCAAAAATATTAAGTTAGGCTACTTATTGCTGTGCAACGCACTTTTAAGAAAGCGCAATAAAACGGATTTATTATTGTAGTGAACAACAACAGTAAAACACGGATATGTGCAAACACTGACGTTACGAAATTGAATAATTTTCCTTACCTTCGCCTCTTTGCAGTAGCCTAGTCCTTGCAGGGCTGCAGCTGTTATCTCTCATGTCCGAAGTTTACAATTCACGCTGCTGCAGGTCTTTCTGCTGCAGGTAACAGTGTGCGTGTAGCGCTTTAAGGAGTCCGTGTAGAACACTCCGTCATGTCAGTTCCAATCTTCGAGCCAGCACACGTCAAAATTAATAAATCTTGTTACCTGTTCAGCACAAAGGCCACAACAGGGGCCAGGAGCAATTTTACAGGGGCACTGGCCCCCGTTTAAAACCGCCTATGTCTGCATTTTTGTAGTCCTGGTAATCTTTTATATTGGTAAAGTTGTTTATAGGACCATTTCTCAGTGTCTGTTTTTTTAATCAATAGTTTTTCAGTAATAACTTAATATTTAACATATCACTCAATTTTAAACAACCCCCGCGCCTCCCCCATGGCTTGCCCCCATAGTCTCCAAAATTTCTGTGGGAAACACTGGCGTGCATAACAACGCTAATCAAACTTAAGCTAGACGACCCGCCTCAAATACCCATCCTGGGTAAATGTTATCCCAATTTTAGATGGCCTGTTCCAAACCATCCCGCCCCATGAAAAATTCGTACTTGCATATCTCTATCTATCTATCTATCTATCTATCTATCTATCTATCTATCTATCTATCTATCTATCTCTGCACGCTTTGCGTGCATTATGTCTGCCGCTGGCAGACATTTTACCATTTTGCACCCTGCTGTAAATTATTTGTACCCTGCTATTCTCCCAAACTTTGAAGCCCCTGCGATATATCTCCGAAAATTCTGTGTGAGATACATAAAATTATTATATCGTAACTATCGAGTATTTTATGGTCATCTGCCGACTTGCGTTTGCTTTGTGTTTGTTTAAAACCTTTTCTGATGGTTTTCTCCCTGTCCCTCAGGCAGTAACGTGAGAGGCTGCCTAAGGGTAAAAAAAAACAATAACGTCACACACTCTCCAACCAATCCCGGGCGACATCTCGGTGCTGAAAGGAACTTGCGGGAAGATTTTCTAGTTTTGGTCAGTGTTGCCAGATTGGGCAGTTTTGAATTCTACTTTGCGGGCAAAAAATGGCTTGGGCTGGTTGACAAAAATCGGGCAGGTTTGACGTTAGTTCGGCGGGTTTTTATCAGATGTTTATATAGTTTCACTCCCACTAGAAAGCAGAGATGGGAGAGAATGTAAACGCCTAAGCCGAATGATGTTCTTGAATATGCGAAGGAAATCAGGAAAAACAGCTCTCTTTGGTCAACTGAGGCAAGTCAGAGACCTAGTTTACCCAGCAGCCCTGAGGGATTTTAAACAACCAAAATCGAGCATTGGCCTAAATTAATCATTAACAATAAACATTAATCTCATTAAGTATTATTTAAACAAAAAAAAATGTTGATGTAACTGTAAGACTAATATGAATGTGTGCAGGGCTGCTGACAGCTTTGGCTGGGCCCGGGACAAAATGCTCTGAATGCCCCCCGGGCCAACACACACACACACACACACACACACACACACACACCTCTCTTATCCCAGTCTCTACTCACTCCAACCCTTAAATGACAGGTATTCAAAAACCATTCAACCGGTCAACAACCATTTCATTTTAGCATTTCAACATTTTTACAGTTTTAACATTTTAACATTTCCTTAGAAAAAATAACCCAAAACCAGCAGCCTCACACACATTGTGATCCTGTGAAGTAATCCCCAATTTCACTGAATCTTTCCCCCCTGTACTGTAACGGAATAAGCGGTTACTGTTATTTTGTATCCTTTAACCGAACGCCATTAAATGTATTCCGTTACGCCCCAAGCCTGCATGTGACAGCCCCCGCAATGCCTTCCTAAACTCGTGGATAGTCTACTATAATCACGCGATTGGGGTGCTCTTGAAGGAGCAGCGATGGACGGGGGATTTCGGGCAGGGTTGGGGGCGAACATAGTTGTGGCAGTTCTCGTGTATGGGCGGAGCACCGAAGACGGCAGGACAGAGCTCAGGTTGATAACTGTTTTATTGTCACACTTTTCAGCAAACACTTTAATCAAACACACAGACAGCCACACACACAACCGGCGTCTGGTTCGGGGCAGAGACTCTCTGCTCTCCCTCTTTAAATAGGGCGTGGTCACTGGGAAGACACACACAAACACAGGTTAATTAACGTCAGGTGTAGTGATTCTGCCTCTTACCTTCCCTGACTCTGCCCTCCTGTCACAGACCGGCGCTTGACCACGCCCCCACTGCCACATAAGTATACTGTGCGTGCGTACTGTCCAGTGTGAAAAGCAGAGAAGAACACACCGCTCGAGAAACGGCGGGATATGATTGCGGGCTAATGTGAATATTCTTAGCTTCAATCAGATATATGAAACACAATGTTATTAAGCCGTTGTGGTTATGAAATGATTCAATGCCCTGTGCGTTTGATATGGTGTTCAGTGTGACTTGCTCTCCCCTCGTTTGTAACATGAATTGTGTGCTGCGCGTGCCTTGGTTGGGGTTACTTTACGGGGCTGGAAAAAGTTGGCTGTCTTACCTGGCTCAGCTGCCCCACTGCCTTTGCTAGTACCTGCTGCATCATCTGAATCTTTTTTAAAATATTTATGCAGTGAGCCCCTGAGTCTCTTGGTTTCTTCCTCTCTTTTTCTCTTTTCTTTTCTTTTCTGTGCTCCTGACTTGTGCATGTTGGCAAATGGCACGCCTGCTGATTGTCGAAGCGCTATGATTGAACGATGTCATTTTTTTCCCCTTAATCAAAGAGTCAGACCAAACCATTTTTGCATTAGGGGTGGTAGGGGGTTCTTGATGCCTTTTTCAAAGACAATAAAGGCAAAAGATCTAGAAATCATTTATTGAATGCAAATATAGCACATTTCCCCCCCCCAAATCAACACATTTTGAAATGAAATAAAATAATCGCAACTTCATGAGAGCCCAGTTCTGGGCCCTCCCCATTCCTGGGCCCGGGACAACATACCCATTTGTCCCCCCCTGTCGGCAGGCCTGAATGTGTGTAATGTAGTGCAGAAACTGAACTCATAAACTAGTAAATAAGAATGACGCAATCCCTTCTCCATTTTCTCTTCTCATGTTACATTCAGCCATGCATCGTAGCCTAACATTTTTTTTTAATTGAAGTATATAAAACAGGTACAATCTAACAAATCCACAAAATCAGGATAACAGATGAAGAAAATACATGGACGTAGACAAAAATAAATTAAGCAGAATAACTAAGCCTATAAAATTAATAAAACAAACAGGATAAATAAAAAGATAAATAAATAAAAGACAAATAAAAAATAAATAACCTCAGCAATGCAGGTGTTAGATATGCATCATAGCCTAACATAGCCTACAGAATATTCTGCGTGTGCGCCACCTACTGGTGCATGTAGGATTCAGAACACAGCAGATGATTGCAGAGTTATAATCTGATTGAACCACACGGAGCCGAGTACCAGACAGCAGATTCTTCACCTCCAGCACTGACGGGCTCATGGTGCCATTTGTTCGATTTACAAATAGTATACTGGACTTTAGCTGCATATTTTTACTTTACAAGATGGACATCAAGTACATTTTACATTTTGGGCGGTTTTAAGTGCATTTTGGTGGGTTTTGAACATATTTTGGGCTGGAAAACGTCAGCAGTGTCTGGCAACACTGGTTTCGGTTTACAGCGCTGACTCAGTTCGTGCAATCGCTGGTGCTGCATTGGCTACCATGTTAGCTCAGTCAATTTCAGTGACAAATTAAAAATGGAAGCGGACGAATTGGTTCCTAAAAGAACTAGTAAGGGGTCAGTCATCTGGCATTTTTTGGGATATTGCGAGGAGGACGTGGAACAGCAAATGCCAGCTTGTAAAGTGTGCAAAAAAAAAACAGTATCAAAATACTCAGGTCTTGAAATAAATGCACATTAGTCGTGAACAATGGTAACTAGTCTCTTTTGTATTATTTTTGACAGAAGTAAAATTCATACATGAACAAATTTTGGCGAGTTGATTTTCTGTTTGGCGAGTTACTTTGGAAGGTAACTAGTCCGGCTGGCTGGTGAAAAAATATATGAATTTCGAGCCCTGGTTTGTGATAGACATTCTGAAAGAAATATGTTTAATATTTTTTCTGAATAAACACTTGGGGAGCTGAATGTAGTTTTACCAGATCATAACAGTAGCCTATTCTGAAACCGCGATTAATGCATAAGATTAACATTAGGCTACATCCATGAACTACATCCATATAGCCTACTCTGCCACTATCTGGTAACAGGTAGCAGAGTATAATAGTAGGCTCAAACGTGGTGAGATGTTAATCAAATAAAACCCTAACGTCGGGCGGGTAACAATAAATCTATAATTTGCATGTAATCTGTTGTTCGATTAATTTGCTAGCGGTAACGTTATCTGTCCATACACGCTAAATTTTCGTTTTATCTAACCAAGTAACTGACCTATCCTTGTGGGTTCCTAGGTGCCTGATAAAGTTGGATGTAGTTGAGCCGGCATCATTTATCCTGATGCCACACACTTTGCAAGCAGCTGTTCGCTTGTTAGCTGTCTGTGTGAAGGCTTTATATCCAAATGCGATAATAAATGGCACAGTTCCAGGTGAACTTGCCATCACCATGGTCAGTGTTGATTTGAAATCTGTGGCTGCACGCATGCGTTACGTTGCGCGTAACAACCTATCAAGTGAGGGAAATATTCAATCTGCCTCTGATTTTCCCATAAGGCTAGGCAACACATTGGAAAAACTGAAATAATGAAATAAATACTTCTGTGAAATGAACGTTGTTCACGAGTCACAACACGCAAGTCCAAGTCAAGTCTCAATTTGCTGAGGGCAGGTCTAAAGTCAAGTTTCAAGTCTTTGTTTGTGCGACTTAAGTGCAACTCAAGTTCGAGTCTCAGACTCGAGTCCCCATCTCTGGATCCTCCTGGTCAAATGTGAATCCAATCCAAGTGAAAGTTGTTCAGTGGAATTTTTACTGGAGTATTTGCTTTTAACCCTCTGGGGTCTGAGGGTATTTTATGCCACTCGAGTGATTTTCGCGTGCTCTGATTTTGTTGTCAATTTCAACAAATCCTAGCAGTATTTTCAAAGTCATATGACTTTTTTTTTTCTTTCTTAATCCCCCACTGGCTAAAAGACCCAAAGGGGCATTATGTCGTGGTGATGTCCATCCTTCTGTCCTCCAAGGAAGCTTCTGAAATCAATTCCCCTCACAATTTGTGGAAGGATTTCATGAAACTTGACAAGAGGCATTGTTATATGTCAGTAATACGCATATTGTAATTTTGTTAAATTCGGTCACGTTTTACCAGAGTTACAGCCCTTGATTAACAAAATTATACTTTTCACAATTTTATGAGAATGTGTTTTCCTTCGGACATCAACTCCTCTCACAATTTGTGGAGGAATTTCAGGAAATTTGGCAAAAGGTCTTGTGTGTCGGTAGTACGCATATTGTTATTTTGTTAAATTTGGTCGTATTTTACCAAAGTTGTGGCTCTTGATTAACAACCTTGTACTTTCACAATTTCATGAAGGTGTGTTTTCCTTCTGACACCAACTCCTCTCACAATATTTGAAGGAATTTCACCAAATTTGACAAAAGGCTTTGTTATATGACAGTTATATGCATATTGAAATTTCGTTTAATTTGGGCAAATTTTACCAGAGTAAAATTTTACCCTTGATTATTAACAGACTTGTACTTTGGCAATTTAATCAAGATGTGCTTGCTTTCTGAAATCAACTTCCCTCACAATTATTATCTCCCGCTGGCCGAAAGGCCCGAAGGGGGATTATGTCGTGGCGATGTCCGTCCGTCCATCTGTCCCAGGAAGGGTACTGACCTTCTGAAATCAACTCCTCACACAATTTCTGCAGGAATTTTACAAAATTTGGCAGGATTCTTTGTTCTATGTCAGTGTAACCCTGTTGGAATTTATTACTAAGAAGTTAAAAGCTGATATGAATAAATAAGTTCATAGTGAAATACATAGCTCAAAAAGTTAAAAGGTTAATGGTAATAAATAGTATTAAGGTTAAGAAAGAGTTAAAACCCATTGGCCAGGACGGGGTTAAATGGGAAGTGTTATGTTAAGTGAAATGGATGTTGGGTAACATACATTATCTTTCTGGGGGTTATAGATTTGCAATGTATTCTTTTATTTCATTTTATTTTATTTATTTACTTTTGAAAGGTGAATGTTAATGTGTTAAAACTGTAAAAACTGTGTACATGTAAAAAGAATTAAGTTTGTAAAAAATTTACTTACCTGTTACGTTAGCCAATCAGAGTGGGGGTTGGAGGTCGAGGGGAAGCAGGAAGTGTGAGAGGAAAAAGAGTATGCAGAAAAAAAAAACGGAGATGACTAAGAGTTAGGCTGTGACGCATGTGAACTGCAAAGTTGGCAAAACGCTAATTTGATGTATGTATATGGTAAATGTTTAATGACAAACGGACAGTGAGTTGTTTATGGACATTCTGCCTATGCATAGTAGTGTTACACGCGAGTTTAGTGGAAGACTTTGACCAAAAGTTTCCCGCGAGGATACCGTGAGTGATAGTCAACCAGACTTCGCTTGTTTGAGTTAAGTGAACTGTGCAAGTGAGTAGCCTGCCCGGCTATACTACTTCAGTGACAGATCATCATACTCCGATCCTCGGAGGCATATCTTTGGCTGTGACAACGTCGGTGCTCCTTCAGCACCGCCAGCACTGCGAGGCTACCGAGAACCCGACGCTGACAACAGCTGAAGCAGTGAGTTTTATTTCATGTGCCACGGCGTGAAGCGGCCATGTTGTTTTAGGTCTCTCCGCTCCCAAGCCACACTAGTCTACAGGCCTGCATCTTTTGACTTTCACCGTGCTTTGGTTGGGTACCCATTTCATTTTTGTTTCATTTGATAGTATTTCAGTTTATGATATAAACTGCCTGCATTAGAATAAGGTGTAGCCTATGAGGTTTTGATTGAAGATTTGAGTTGTGAATATTTGAGTTTGGATTACAATTGAAACTGAGTTGAATTATTTGGACTCTAACTGTACTGGAACTAAAAGAGAATATTTTATGTTTGTATGTTATATATATATATATATATATATATATATATATATATATATATATATATATATATATATACACACACATTTTTTTTTTCTACTTTTAAGTAAACCATTGAACTTAATGTTTTGTGCATGTGTGCATATTTCATGTAGGGAATTCATACAGAGGTAACATTGAACCCTGAGTTTAGAGGTTAAAGGGTAAAAAAGTGTCATGTCATATTGTTTAAAGGGTAAACAGGTCATTTGAGATGTATTTCATGTCGAGGTATTTACAAAGTAAGACAATACATTAAGGAAGAGACAGGATTTCATGGTTAATTCATCAGTTTGATATCTTTATGTTAAATGTGTAAAACCGTAGCCTAGTGTCATGATTAGCATCATTAAGTAGTTTAAATAGCAACATTCAAAGACATTTCTGATTACATAAATTAGAGCATTAGTTAACTACATAGAGAGAGAGAGATCTCTCGCCATACATGGATTCGGGGAGCGCACTCCAACAAATAGCCAGGTCAGCTAGGGGGGCGCTACATAAAATGGGGGCTCGTCCGGGATCGTAAATACTGTTAATTAATGTGACTAATTACTTTAGGAAATTAAATAATTAAGGATATTTTTAGTTTATTATTAGCATTTGGTAGCTAACTGCTTAGCATAAATAGGATTAGCATTCCTGTTGAAAAGACTCAAAGTTAATGTAATTATGGAGACTTCAAGTAGCCATTCAGAGTTAGCAACGGAGCTAAGGGGATGGTGCCGTGGCGAGGCTGTACCTGAGGATCATGCAGTCCTGCTACTCATTCCCAATGAAGTCGACATCAGCCTCATCGAAGAGACGATGCAAACAGTGAAGAGTTTAGGACGTGTGCGAGTCCGAGGGCGAACTTTACTGTACTGACATGGCACAACAGCTACCTTGTCCTGTGTGAGTGTAGAGAAACAGCAGAAAGAGATAATGTTCCTCCTGAGATCTTTCCTATTGAAGGTGGAGAAGCATGGACTGTAGTCATAGCAAATGGAGTTCCACAAGGTGATGCTCCACCGCCAGCTCCAGGCGCCAATGCACAGGATTTTAGTCAAAAGTTAGCTGGGCTGCTGCAGGCTGAAGGTAAGACCGTAGAAGGCCTCCGCAAAATGTTCCCTGTTAAAGAACCTAACTCAACGGAGTCAATCCTGCAAGCGGTGGGGGATTTTCTTCAAAAAACTTCAAAGCTTTCAAGTGACAACAGTTATCGCCGTCTACGATTTTTCTCTGGGACATTGCCCACCCCGTCCGGAGAAGAGCAGTTTGACCACTGGCTGGGACAAGCAAAGCTCATGGTGGAAGAGTGTGATTGCTCTCCCAAAGAGAAAAGGCGAAGACTCATGGAGAGCCTCAGAGGTCCGGCGTTGGAGATTATCAAAGCAGCTCGAGGGAGTGATCCTGATGTGTCACCTGAACACTGTTTAGAGGCACTTGAACATGCCTTTGGGAGTGCAGAGTCAGGAGATGACTTGTATTTTGCATTTCGCTTACTACAGCAACAGACAGGTGAAAAGCTTTCAGACTTTCTCAGGCGGCTAGACCAGTCGTTGAACAAGGTGGTCCAGAGAGGTGGTCTCCCTCCTGCTTATGTAGACCGAGCAAGACTAGATCAGTTGCTGCGTGGTGCTGTCTCCTCTGATTTGATGGTAGTCAATCTGCGTCTGAGAGAGAGGAAACTGATCCCGCCATCTTTTCTCCAACTGTTAAAAGAAATAAGAGAAGAAGAGGAATATGAAGCCTCACGAAAGAAAATCAGTCCCTTTGTGCAGAGTGCCTATCTAGTGATGTTAAGCAGTCCGAACTTCAGAGCTTGAAATCAGAAATAAAAGAGCTCAAGGCTTTAGTCACTGCTGCAGTGTCTAAGCCAGCTTCAGCTATGCTGGGTAGCACTGAGAAAACTCCCCTTAAACCTGTATCAAATGAACATTGCGCTGACAGTGAACTGACAGCATTGAAGCAAGAGGTGAAACGCCTGCAACAGAAAGTTACTCAGAAAGCGCCTGAGCCTCAAGCTGCTATTTCAGCTGTAAATACGCCAAACCCAGTTGCCAGCTCTCCACAGAGATCAGCCAAACGCTCTGATGAGTATTTTTGTTATCGCTGCGGGGAGAATGGGCATTTTGCAGGGAAGTGTGAGAACCCAGAGAACCAAGCCAAAGTTATCAAGAGACTTATCCAAGCTTTGAAACTGTCAAAAAACAACCAGCCATCAGCTGATGCCACCGCTAGTGGAGTGAACAGTGTAGTGAAGAAAAGCGCTGCTGATGTGCCAGAAAACGCCTGCATCCCTGATGGTCTAGATGGTCCGCCCAGTTTAGTGCCATTGAAGATTAATGGGCACTCCTGCACTGCTCTGTTAGACAGTGGCTCGCAGGTGACAATTATATTTGCACCATGGTACCAGAAGCATCTGTCTGATGTCCCTATTCAGTCCGTGTCTGGTCTGTCCCTCTGGGGATTAAGTGAAACGGGTGTTAGCTATCCTTATTGTGGGTATGTGGTGGTTGACATTGAATATCCAGCTGAGGTGTTAGGAATCAGTCAGACGGTGACTGTCCTTGCTCTCATATGTCCTAGCCCCAGAGCTGAAGATCTGACATCTGTCATTGTGGGCACCAACGCTAGCCATGTTAGACGCCTGGTGAAACAGTGTCAAGACAATGGTGTGGATGTTGCACGTGTTGAGCGAACACTAGGTCTCCGTGTTAGTGTTAATGAAGAAGAATCCACTCTCCATAGTGGTGCTATCCCTGTGCATGAAGATGAGGTTGGTTGCGTTAGATGGCTGGGTCCAGGCCCTCTGAACATCCCACCGGAAGGCGACACACAGGTAGTGTGCAAAGTTGAGTTACTGAAGCCAGTTGAATAAGAGATACTGATGATCGATGCATCACCCAAATCTGCATTGCCCGCTGGTGTGTTCCTCCATCCCATGGTTGTGCCCAGTGGCGCATTGGATGTCAACATCTTCAGAGTGTTAGTCAAGAATGAATACACGAGAGAAACATCCATACCTGTTGGAACAGTGATTGGCTGCATGTATCACATTGATTCAGTCGCAACTATTCCCCCTAAAGAGACTGCTTGCACTGAGTTTGATGCAAGCTTAATAAACTTTGGAGACACCCCAATCTCTGAATCGTGGAAGAACAGACTAAGACAGAAACTAGCACAGAAGTCACATGTATTCTCAATGCATGAGTGGGACGTGGGGTTAGCCAAAGGCATAGAGCACAGAATCCGTCTCTCTGATCCCTGGCCTTTTCGTGAGCGGTCACGCCGACTAGCTCCTGCAGATATTGAAGACGTGAGGAAGCATTTACAAGAACTGCTACAGGCAGGAATCATTACTGAGTCTCGAAGCCCCTATGCGTCACCAATTGTAGTCGTATGAAAGAAAAATGGCTCTATTAGGATGTGCATAGATTACCGACTGCTGAACAGCCGCACAATCCCTGACCAGTATACGACGCCTTGCATTGAAGATGCACTGAACGCTCTGTCAGGAAGTCAGTGGTTTTCTGTTCTGGACTTGCGCTCTGGGTACTACCAGATAGCCATGTCCGAAGACGACAAAGAGAAAACGGCCTTTATTTGCCCACTGGGGTTCTTTCAATTCGAAAGAATGCCGCAAGGAATCACAGGTGCTCCAGCGACCTTTCAAAGGTTAATGGAGAAAGCTGTTGGAGATATGAACCTTTTACAAGTACTAGTATACCTGGACGATCTGATTGTGTTCGGGAGGACGCTTGAAGAACACGAGGAGAGACTGCTCAAGATCCTAGATCGCCTTGGGGAGGTTGGGCTGAAGCTCTCTGTGGACAAGTGCCAGATCTGTCTGCCAAGGGTGAAGTACCTGGGGCATATAGTGTCTGCAGAGGGTGTCGCCCCAGATCCAGACAAAATCGAGGCTGTTGCAACATGGCCAAGGCCGACGAACCTGAAGACGCTGCAATCCTTTCTTGGATTTTGTGGCTATTATCGCCGTTTTATTCAAAACTATTCAGCAATTGTTAGGCCATTGACTGAGCTCACCAAGGGCTATGCTCCTACTCAGAAAAGTAAGAAACCGTCTTCAGCCATGAACAAAGTTTATCTAAAAGAGTCTGAGCCCTTCGGGGATAGATGGGATGCATCTTGCACGGAGGCATTTCATAGCATAATACTCTGTCTGACACATGTACCTGTACTGGCGTTTGCCAATCCTCAAAAGCCCTACATCCTGCATGTTGATGCAAGCCTAAAGGGTCTTGGTGCTGTCCTATACCAAGACCACCCTGAGGGCCTGAGACCAGTTGCTTTTGCAAGTCGAAAGCTAAGCTCATCCGAAAGAAACTACCCCATACACCAGCTTGAATTCTTGTCACTCAAGTGGGCTGTAGTTGATAAGTTTCATGAGTACTTGTATGGGGCCAGATTCACCGTACGCACGGATAACAACCCGCTAACATACGTACTGTCTACAGCCAAGCTCAATGCGGTAGGGCATCGCTGGCTTGCTGCTTTATCGACGTACGAATTAGATGTTCAGTATCGCCCCGGGCGTCAGAACGTGGATGCCGATCTGTTGTCAAGGAAGGTGCCAGATGTGGATGATGAAGAGGGCTGGGTGACTATACCTCCACCTGGGGTCAAAACGATCTGCCAGCAAGTCTGTGTTTCAGAGTTCCCTAACAGCTCACTAGCATATTTCGCTCAGCTTGGAGCATCTCCCCACTGTATTCCAGACGTTTATGCCTTTCCATTGCACATGGAATTGAAGTCATTGGAGCTCATGTCCAAACAGAACATAAAGAAAGCTCAAGAAGATGATGAGGCCATTGGACCAGCCATCCAAGCCTTGAAGTATGGACGTTGGCCCGAGGATGGGAACATAAATCAAGAGCTGCTGAGACTGAAAAGAGAAGCTGGGAAGCTAGCCATGAAAGAGGGGCTGTTGTACCGGTTTAGTAAGAGGTCATCTGGAGAAGTGGTCAGTCAGCTTGTCTTGCCGAGAGAGTTCCGAGAGATGGTCATGCGCGCTCTGCATGATGACCTAGGGCACCTCGGACAAGAGAGAACCCTTGACCTGCTCAGAAGTCGTTTTTTTTGGCCTGGGATGTCAGCGCACGTGGAAGCATACATCAAGAACTGTGGAGAGTGTGTTTCCCATAAGACACCTGTGCAGAGAGCTGCTCCATTGCACCAAATCATAAGTCAAGGGCCCATGGACCTAGTGTGCATGGACTTTCTTTCTATGGAGCCTGACTCTAAAGGTATAAGCAACGTGTTAGTAGTCACTGATCATTTCACCAGATATGCCCAGGCTTTCCCAACAAAAAGCCAGAAAGCTCCTGTTGTGGCCAAAGTCCTGATGGAAAAATACTTTGTTCATTATGGATTACCTTCCAGAATCCATTCAGATCAAGGAAGAGATTTTGAGAGCCGTTTAATCCGAGAGCTACTTACCTTGATGGGGATACGCACGTCGCGGACGACGCCGTATCATCCGCAAGGAGACCCGCAGCCAGAGAGATTCAACCAAACTTTGATCTCCATGCTCGGTACACTAGGAAGTGAGAAAAAGCAAAGTTGGAGTCAACACGTACCTTACTTAGTACATGCGTACAATAGTACGAAGTGTGATGCTACAGGATATTCGCCTTACCACCTAATGTTCGGCTGAGAGGCAAGACTTCCTGTAGACTTGTGTTTTGGAACGTCCCCTGATGGTATCGAGGACGTGTGCCACACCAGATTTGTCACTAAGCTTAAAGATCTAAAGCAAGCCTACAAGCTAGCTTCTGAAGCTGCAGACAAGAGACACCAAAGGAACAAGAGGTTGTATGATCACAGAGTTACATTTCGGTCCTTGGAAAGTGGCAACAGGGTTCTGCTCAGGAACTTAGGACTGCGAGGAAAGCACAAGCTGGAGAGCAGGTGGAATCAGGAGCCCTACGTTATAGTGGAAAAGATGCCCAACCTACCTGTGTTTAAAATCAGAAGGGAGGATGGAAGACCAGGAACCAAGACCATCCATAGGGACCATCTTCTTCCTATTGGCCAGCTGGTGAGGATGCCCACCACCAAACAGGACCAAGACCCTCCTGCCAAGCCAAGAACCAGAGCAGACCCTCGGCCAAGGGACTTAGGTCCGGAGGCTCAAGAGCTAGAAGAGTTTTCCGATTCGTCCTCTGACTGGGGCTACTATGTTCCTCCGCGTGACTCAACGTCCTGGAGAGAGCTAGCGCAGAGAGTGAATAATGCCTCCAGGCCAGTAGTTGAAGTAGAAGAAGACTTGCCTTTCACTTCTGAAGTGGAAGACCGTAACTCCTTACCTGATCATGACCCTGGAAGAGAATCAGATCATGAACCTGAAGCCGAACCTGATGACGGAAAAGAACTAGAATCCGAACCTGAGGAAAGCAACTCTGAACCTGGCCATGGGGATGAGAGGGAGGAAGAGCGTAGTGGAGATGAGGCTCCAAAAGAGACCTCGGAAGCTGAAACTGCCCATGAAGATGTGGACGAGGTCCAGAAAGCTGATAAGATCAGACCTAAGCTAAGACCTCAGAGAACAGTGAAGCCTACTATTAGACTCACATATGATGAGCCTGGTAGGTCCAAGGACCAGCCTGTGACCATTGTGCACAGGGGGTTAGTCATTAAAATTGGAAAGCATTAGACTCATAAGACTCCTTAGTTAAGTTTACTAGTGTCTGGTGAGGACACGCAGACAATTAAAAAGGGGGAGTGTGTAACCCTGTTGGAATTTATTACTAAGAAGTTAAAAGCTGATATGAATAAATAAGTTCATAGTGAAATACATAGCTCAAAAAGTTAAAAGGTTAATGGTAATAAATAGTATTAAGGTTAAGAAAGAGTTAAAACCCATTGGCCAGGACGGGGTTAAATGGGAAGTGTTATGTTAAGTGAAATGGATGTTGGGTAACATACATTATCTTTCTGGGGGTTATAGATTTGCAATGTATTCTTTTATTTCATTTTATTTTATTTATTTACTTTTGAAAGGTGAATGTTAATGTGTTAAAACTGTAAAAACTGTGTACATGTAAAAAGAATTAAGTTTGTAAAAAATTTACTTACCTGTTACGTTAGCCAATCAGAGTGGGGGTTGGAGGTCGAGGGGAAGCAGGAAGTGTGAGAGGAAAAAGAGTATGCAGAAAAAAAAACCGGAGATGACTAAGAGTTAGGCTGTGACGCATGTGAACTGCAAAGTTGGCAAAACGCTAATTTGATGTATGTATATGGTAAATGTTTAATGACAAACGGACAGTGAGTCGTTTATGGACATTCTGCCTATGCATAGTAGTGTTACACGCGAGTTTAGTGGAAGACTTTGACCAAAAGTTTCCCGCGAGGATACCGTGAGTGATAGTCAACCAGACTTCGCTTGTTTGAGTTAAGTGAACTGTGCAAGTGAGTAGCCTGCCCGGCTATACTACTTCAGTGACAGATCATCATACTCCGATCCTCGGAGGCATATCTTCGGCTGTGACAACGTCGGTGCTCCTTCAGCACCGCCAGCACTGCAAGGCTACCGAGAGCCCGACGCCGACAACAGCTGAAGCAGTGAGTTTTATTTCATGTGCCACGGCGTGAAGCGGCCATGTTGTTTTAGGTCTCTCCGCTCCCAAGCCACACTAGTCTACAGGCCTGCATCTTTTGACTTTCACCGTGCTTTGGTTGGGTACCCATTTCATTTTTGTTTCATTTGATAGTATTTCAGTTTATGATATAAACTGCCGGCATTAGAATAAGGTGTAGCCTATGAGGTTTTGATTGAAGATTTGAGTTGTGAATATTTGAGTTTGGATTACAATTGAAACTGAGTTGAATTATTTGGACTCTAACTGTACTGGAACTAAAAGAGAATATTTTATGTTTGTATGTTTTATATATATATATATATATATATATATATATATATATATATATATATTTTTTTTTTTTATTTTTTTTTTTTTTTTCTACTTTTAAGTAAACCGTTGAACTTAATGTTTTGTGCATGTGTGCATATTTCATGTAGGGAATTCATATAGAGGTAACATTGAACCCTGAGTTTAGAGGTTAAAGTGTAAAAAAGTGTCCTGTCATATTGTTTAAAGGGTAAACAGGTCATTTGAGATGTATTTCATGTCGAGGTATTTACAAAGTAAGACAATACATTAAGGAAGAGACAGGATTTCATGGTTAATTCATCAGTTTGATATCTTTATGTTAAATGTGTAAAACCGTAGCCTAGTGTCATGATTAGCATCATTATGTAGTTTAAATAGCAACATTCAAAGACATTTCTGATTACATAAATTAGAGCATTAGTTAACTACATAGAGAGAGAGAGAGATCTCTCGCCATACATGGATTCGGGGAGCGCACTCCAACAAATAGCCAGGTCAGCTAGGGGGGGCGCTACATCGGTAATACGCATATTGCAATTTTGTTCAATTCAGTCGCATTTTACCAGAGTTATGGCCGAGTTGCCAGCGGGGGATATTGTGCTCTCGGAGCACTCTTGTTTGTTTTCAGCACAATCTCAGCTACAATAATATCTCTGCAGTCTGTATGTCATGATTGTACTTTTAAAAATATAACAGATAAATGAAGATGTTGTAAAAAGCAGTTTTAGAACTGTGTTGCAGGGGCTTCAAAGTTTGGGAGAATAGCAGGGTACAAATAATTTACAGCAGGGTGCAAAATGGTAAAATGTCTGCCAGCGGCAGACATAATGCACGCAAAGCGTGCAGGGATAGATAGATAGATAGATAGATAGATAGATAGATAGATAGATAGATAGATAGATAGATAGATAGATAGATAGATAGATATGCAAGTACGAATTTTTCATGGGGTGGGATGGTTTGGAACAGGCCATCTAAAATTGGGATAACATTTACCCGGGATGGGTATTTGAGGCGGGTCGTCTAGCTTAAGTTTGATTAGCGTTGTTACGCACGCCAGTGTTTCCCACACAAATTTTGGAGACTATGGGGGCAAGCCATGGGGGAGGCGTGGGGGTTGTTTAAAATTGAGTGATATGTTAAATATTAAGTTATTACTGAAAAACTATTGAGTAAAAAAACAGACATTGAGAAACGGTCCTATAAACAACTTTACCAATATAAAAGATTACCAGGACTACAAAAATGCAGAAAAATAGGCTTTACTTATCCAAATGCTCCTGTTGGTTCAAAAGTTAAAGTGCAGAGAACCTCACAGCACAACATGAAGTTACCTTAAAATATAATATAAATGCCTCAGCTTTCATGTAAGAAAAAAAAAACTATTAATACTAGTGCTGTGTGCAGTCAGTCTCTCCTGAAGACTAAATTAAACAATAATTATAAACTAATAAAATAAATGGCTCAGGCTTCATAGAAGAAAAAAAAAATGAACAGAATCTCACAGTATGATGCTGAAGCTGCCTAAACAATGGAAAATAAAATACCATTTTTGCAAAAACATTGGCATCCATTAATTTCTTGTATTAAGTAAAAAAAAATATGTTGCCAGATACTGCTGACGTTTTACAGCCCAAAATATGCTCAAAACCCACCAAAATGCACTTCAAACGGCCCAAATTGGGCGGGAAAACGCGCACTCTGGCAACACAGGTGGCAGTAATGGCTGCACTCATATCGAGGATATAAACACAATCTGGCAACACAGGCGGCAGAAATGGCTGCACTCATGTCGAGGATGTAAACACAATCTGGCAACACAGGGCAGTAACGGCTGCACTCGTGTCGAGGATGTAAACACAATCTGGCAACACAGGGCAGTAATGGCTGCACTCGTGTCGAGGATGTAAACACAATCTGGCAACACAGGGCAGTAATGGCTGCACTCGTGTCGAGGATATTAACACAATCTGGCAACACAGGCGGCAGTAATGGCTGCACTCGTGTCGAGGATGTAAACACAATCTGGCAACACAGGCGGCAGTAATGGCTGCACTCGTGTCGAGGATGTAAACACAATCTGGCAACACAGGAGGCAGTAATGGCTGCACTCGTGTCGAGGATAGAAACACAATCTGGCAACACAGGGCAGTAATGGCTACACTCGTGTCGAGGATGTTAACACAATCTGGCAACACAGGGCAGTAATGGCTGCACTCGTGTCGAGGATGTAAACACAATCTGGCAACACAGGGCAGTAATGGCTGCACTCGTGTCGAGGATGTAAACACAGTTGACGCGGCAACGGACATACATGACATAGTGGATGTAATTTACGTTCACAACTTTTTTTGCTGTCAGAAATATTTAATATTAAATTTTGTGACTCGACTGACAATAGCCTGCGGCATAACAAGCCATAGCCGGCGATTTGCGGCCGGTGACCGGCTACTTTTGAGACCGCTGATATCGAGTATATTTGATATATCGCACAGCCAGAGTCTGAATCTTCACTTCATATATATTTTTTATTTTCAACGAGCCAGCTCGGCTGCCTAGTGACAGGAATTACCCGCCAAATGACAAATTAAGTCGCCTCGGGCGACCGGACCACCGCGAATTTCGAGCCCTGCAAACATACTGTTGGCCTATTCCACTGCATTATTACTGTTAGCCTAATATTGCTCTGGAGTAAATGCCATATTTTGGACAAACTGAATGTATACAAAATAGCCTACTGGATTTTACTGCAAAAATGCAATATGGTATAAAAAATATTGCAGCAATGCAGTTAATATAAAATAACAGCAGGGTTTTTAATTTTGAAGGTACATCCACATGTAGTATTTTGTCTATAAGCAACAATATTAGCTTTATCATCCATATTTTATAAATGGATTTATATGTTCATCTTCAGGTTTGCAGAATTCAGCAAAGCAAAGACAGGGACCAGTGAAGAGGGACAGAGCAGCATTGAGTCTTTCTTGGTTCAGACGAGAGGTGGGCAAGTATACCACCAGGGTCATCCTCGACAGAGGATCATCACTGAATCAATAGTCAATGACCTTGTCATTGGATGCAATTTGCCCCGTCTTTGATTGAGCACCCCAACTTCAGGAAATTTTTGTCAGTGACAGAGGAGAGATATAAACCAGTAAGTCGATGCACAGTTACAAGACGTCTGAGTGATCGAAGATCAGAGAAACAGGCCTCTATCGAATCAAAACTAGAAAAGACAGGCGCTGTGGCTGTGACTGTGGACATTTGGACAGACAGGACCATGTTAGACCTTAAGATTAAAAGGCGACACAACATAATACATTTGTTAATGTATCCTGTGGTATTTTTTTCAAAATATATTTATCAAGTTCAAACAAAGCTTTCATGTTTCTTCACATTACACATTGAAATAGCCCTCCTAGGTTACCATGCTCTGATCAGTTTTGATATTGTGTATAATAGCCTAATAGATGATAAAGTACAGTAAATGCTTTCAATCCAAAACATACAGAAATGCAGTATCATCTCAGATAGCATCTAATGAGAGAGCGTTAATTTCAGTCATTTGAGACTTGACTTGGACTTGGGACAAAAGACTCGAGACTTGACTTGGCATTGACTTGGACTCGAGTACAGTGATGCTTGAAAGTTTGTGAACCCTTTAGAATTTTCTATATTTCTGTATAAATATGACCTAAAACATCATCAGATTTTCACACAAGTCCTAAAAGTAGATAAAGAGAACCCAGTTAAACAAATGAGACAAAAATATTATACTTGGTCATTTATTTATTGAAGAAAATGATCCAATATTACATATCTGTGAGTGGCAAAAGTATGTGAACCTCTAGGATTAGCAGTTCATTTGAAGGTGAAATTAGAGTCCGGTGTTTTCAATCAATGGGATGACAATCAGGTGTGAGTGGGCACCCTGTTTTATTTAAAGAACAGGGATCTATCAAAGTCTGATCTTCACAACACATATTTGTGGAAGTGTATCATGGCACGAACAAAGGAGATTTCTGAGGACCTCAGAGAAAGCATTGTTGATGCTCATCAGGCTGGAAAAGGTTTCAAAACCATCTCTAAAGAGTTTGGACTCCACCAATCCACAGTCAGACAGTTTGTGTACAAATGGCGGAAATTCAAGACCATTGTTCCCCTCCCCAGGAGTGGTCGACCAACAAAGATCACTCCAAAAGCAAGGAGTGTAATGGTTGGCGAGGTCACAAAGGGCCCCAGGGTAACTTCTAAGCAACTGAAGGCCTCTCTCACATTGGCTAATGCTAATGTTCATGAGTCCACCATCAGGAGAACACTGAACAACAATGATGTGCATGGCAGGGTTGCAAGGAGAAAGCCACTGCTCTCCAAAAAGAACATTGCTGCTCATCTGCAGTTTGCTAAAGATCATGTGGACAAGCCAGAAGGCTATTGGAAAAATGTTTTGTGGACGGATGAGACCAAAATAGAACTTTTTGGTTTAAATGAGAAGCGTTTTGTTTGGAGAAAGGAAAACACTGCATTCCAGCATAAGAACCTTATCCCATCTGTGAAACATGGTGGTGGTAGTATCATGGTTTGGGCCTGTTTTGCTGCATCTAGGCCAGGACGGCTTGCCATCATTGATGGAACAATGAATTCTGAATTATACCAGCGAATTCTAAAGGAAAATGTCAGGACATCTGTCCATGAACTGAATCTCAAGAGAAGGTGGGTCATGCAGCAAGACAACGACTCTAAGCACACAAGTCGTTCTGCCAAAGAATGGTTAAAGAAGAATAAAGTTAATGTTTTGGAATGGCCAAGTCAAAGTCCTGACCTTAATCCAATTGAAATGTTGTGGAAGGACCTGAAGCGAGCAGTTCATGTGAGGAAACCCACCAACATCCCAGAGTTGAAGCTGTTCTGTATGGAGGAACGGGCTAAAATTCCTCCAAGCTGGTGTGCAGGACTGATCAACAGTTACCGGAAATGTTTAGTTGCAGTTATTGCTGCACAAGGGGGTCACACCAGATACTGAAAGCAAAGGTTCACATACTTTTAACACTCACAGATATGTAATATTGGATCATTTTCCTGAATAAATAAATGACCAAGTATAATAATTTTGTCTCATTTATTTAACTGGGTTCTCTTTATCTACTTTTAGGACTTGTGTGAAAATCTGATGATGTTTTAGGTCATATTTATGCAGAAATATAGAAAATTCTAAAGGGTTCACAAACTTTCAAGCACCACTGTACAAAGACTTGAGACTTGACTTGGAAAAAATGACTTGTGAACATCTCTGGGAGGATCTTGGTCAAATGTGACTCTTCTAAGCACCTTCTCCATTACGGTTATTGTACTGTATTTGCACTACTGCTATTTTGTACATTGATTTTAGAGTGTATTTTACCAATATTATCTATATTTTATAAATAAATAAATACATTTTGTTTTTTCTTTTTTTTTAATACATATTTTTATTTGATTTTACAAGGTGAGAGAGAAACGGCATTTCGATTCTCCTATATGTCCTGGACACACAGTGACTTGACAATAAAAATCTTTGAATCTATACTTTCACTCAACTAATGGAGTTGTGGATTTTGCCCTCCTCTGTCCCAAAGTGAGTTTCTGTCAAAGTGCTTTCAGTTTCTCTCTTTCTAACAATAGAACAGTTATATTAAGCTTTACTTACACTGCTTTTCTGGATGCTGCAATCACAGGCATCATCTTCACAAGAACCTCATGTGTTATCTTCCCTGGAGTGGTATATTTCCTCAGGTCAAACTCCTCCAGCTCCTGTGCTGAAGTCAGTAACACAAACGCCAGAGCAGACCACTGTGAAGGAGAGAGTTTACTTTGTTCCCCAGATTTCAGGTAGCGTTGGATTTCCTCCACGAGAGAATCATCACCCAGTTCATTCAGACAGTGGAACAGATTGATGGATTTTTCTGCAGGAAGCTCTCTACTGATCTTCTTCTTAATGTACTGAACTGTTTCCTCTTTGCTCTGGAAGCTACTTCCTGTCTGTGTTACTAAGGCATGTAAGAGTTTCTGATTGGACTCCAGTGAGAGACCCAGAAGAAAGCGGAGGAACAGATCCAGATGTCCAGTCTGACTTTTTAAGGTCTGATCTACAGCACTCCTGTGTACATCTGAAATTGTCTGAAAGGACCGACTCTGATCAAGAACATTTCTTATTTTTTTATACATTTTTCTTGTAGAGGAATTATCCTGATCAAGAACATTTCTCTTTTCCTTCATGAAGGTCAGATGCACATACAGAGCTGCGAGATGTTCCTGAATGCTCAGATGAACAAAGCAGTACACTTTACTCTGGTGAAGCCCAGGCTCCTCTCTGAAGATCTGCGTACACACACCTGAGTACACTGCTGCTTCTGTCACATCAATGCCACACCCTCGCAGGTCTTCCTCATAGAAGATCAGATTGCCTTTCTTCAGCTGCTCAAAAGACAGTTTTCCCAGTTTCAGCAGCATTTCATCATCACTCTCCTGCTTCTTTGAGTATTTTTCTCTGATGACGTTTGTCTGAATGATGAGGAAGTGTGTGTACATTTGAGTCAGAGTCTTGGGGATCTCTCCACTCTCTGCTTCACCCAACATTCTCTCGAGAACAGCGGCTGAAATCCAGCAGAAGACTGGGATGTGACACATGATGTAGAGGCTTCTTAATGACTTCAGGTGTGTGATGATGTTCTCGGCCAGGCTCTGATCACTGACCCTCTTCCTGAAGTACTCCTCCTTCTGGGGGTCATTGAACCCTCGTACCTCTGTGACTCGATGGACGTACTCAGAGGGGATTTGATCAGCTGCTGCTGGTCGGGAGGTGATCCAGATGAGAGCAGAGGGAAGCAGATTCCCTTTGATCAGGTTTATCAGCAGCACACGCACTGATGCTGATTCGGTTACATCACACACTCTGACTGTGTTCCGGAAATCCAGAGGGAAACGACACTCGTCCAATCCATCAAAAATGAACAGAACCTTTTCCATCCTGGACATTTCGGTTTCTTTTGTTTCCTTAAAACAGACATGAAGGAGCTCCATCAGACTCAGTTCTTGGTCCTTCATCAGATTCAGCTCTCTGAAAGGAAGTGGAAATATGAGGGGGACGTCCTGATTTGCTTTCCCTTCAGCCCAGTCCACAATGAACTTCTGCACAGAGACTGTTTTTCCGATACCAGCCACGCCCTTTGTCACTACAGTTCTGATGGGTTCGTCTTCTTCAGATAAGGGCTTAAAGATGTCGCTGCATTTGATTGGTGTTTCCTCTGTTGTTTTTCTCCTGGACGCTGCCTCGATCCGTCTCACCTCATGTTCTTTATTGACGTCTCCACTGTCTCCCTCTGTGATGTAGAGCTCGGTGTAGATCTCATTCAGGAGCGCTCGGTTTTCCTGCTTTATTATCACTCCATTTAAACACTGAAACTTCTCCTTCCGATTTAATCTGAACTTTATCTGGAATTCATTTACAGCAGGAGATTCTGGGGCGTGTCTGTGTGACGGGGTGAAATAAGAAGACGTGGTGAGACCGAGGCTCCAATTATTACAGTTTAACATCACATTTTTTCTGACTGGTTTCCACAGATAACCATTCTTTATGATGCTAACACGATGGATTTACCTGATTTGACTGTATGTTTTCTATAATCTAATCCTGTAGATAATAAAAGCAGAGAGGTTTATAATACCAGAGCGTCAGTGTCAGTCATGGTGTTGGGTTTGATCTTACCCTGCATCTGTGATGAAGATCTTTTCTCTTCTGTCTCCTGCCTTCTGTAAAACACTGGGAACAAAAATAGTTTCTTTTAAAGACAAGAACTTTAATCCCTTTAAGACTACAATCTAAACTTTAGCCCTAATTTTACTGCAGTTATTCTTTGAGTGCAGTAACATTTCGAGAGCACAGTGCTCAATACAACATGACAAAAATATTGATTGAACTGGAGAAAAAATATCTGCCCCAGTTTTAATTTGAGTTTTTCTCGTTTTTCCTTCCTATAAGGTCATTAGGGATGGAACAGAATATCACCATCACACAGAATGAACAGATCGTGTGTTTTAAATGGATCCTAAAGCAGATGTGTATTTTTAAGAATGCCGGCCAGATATCAGCGGTTTCAGAGTTTAGGGGAATAAAAGGGTCCGAGGCGGAGAATAGGAGGGTATATAATTAAAAAGGCTGAAGCCCTTCACCGTGAACCAAAGGCGAGAAAAATGGAAAACTGGGTTTATCTGAGACACAGTTAAGACATTTGGGGAGGAATTTCCAATTTATTGTAAACAGCAAAATAGTCTGAAGTGATGGGAATCGATACTAAACATTTAACAGAACTGCCATATAGTAATGAATCAAAAAGAAATTTGACAATGCAAAACTTTATATATTTTTGTTTACAAAATCAAGTAACAGTTACAATAACTCGATCTTGTAAACATCAAAAATATAAGTTTTGTTTAGTCAAATTTCTTTTTGATTCATTATTCAATTTCTGAACATTCTGAGTATTGATCTAATCCTAAAGCTTCTAGAACAGTGTGTAGTCAGATCAGGTACTGAACCTGATTCAGGTTTTTATATGTTCTATCTTCCCCTTTATCCTTCTTTTCTTTGAAAGGAACCGCTCTGTTGCCTTTTATATAATATATATATAAGCCTGTGATATCCCCTTTATATTAAGGAGGTTCAGAGTTCAAAAGATTGTTCAGATATTTTGAAAAAATATATGAATTAATTTATCACAGTATTTTTATGTGGCATTGCACTATAAGTTATAATAAGTGAATCTATATTCATCTGATAACGAGTCACAGTTCCTGCAACTGGACAAAAACAAATATGTATAAACTCATATATTTATAATTTTAACGATTACCGTTAACATTAACTGCATGACAGACGTCGAGTCTCGATATGTGACTCCCCTCCAAGGATACACTGCATTCCATCACAAGTCAAAATGTAAACAATGTCAATGTGCCGAGTGGGCGGGTTTAACCCAAAACTGGCCGTATACAATAATGGGATAACAATTGAGATATATAATTTAATATTTAGCTGACCAGCATTTCTACATCGACCCATACACAGACGTATTTGGGGTGGATCCAAGAAAATGGGGGGGGGGGGGGGGGGGGGGTCAACCCAGTCAGGCCAGGGGTCCGGGGGGCCGCCAGAGTCCCCTGGATACTCTGCAGTCTTTAAATGTCCAGAGATGCATTTTGAGCTGTCAGAGACATGTTGTAAATGAAATCTCTTAAAGAAAATGACCATAATCAAAAATATTTAAAAACTAGGAACTTTCAAAATCATTTTATTAGTCACTGAAAATAATATTGTCAGAGTTGGGTCATTCCATGTCAAATCTCCGATTGCTCCCACTTGACCATCTCAGATTTGGCTGAAAAAATTCCAGGAGGTCCACACACTTCCCAATAGGAAAAGTCCCAAATTTTAGCTCCCAATTCCTTATAGTTTTGTCGTAAAAAATACATTTTTGCAATTAACCTTGGACCCGTTTTGAGCAGTTTTTTGGGGAGCCACTTTGAGATTGCTGTATCTAGAAGAGTATTTAAGCTAGGTTCTTCACATTTTCAAGGGTTAAAATCTGGCACCAGTACTTGTAGAATATGGACTTTTACATGTGCGCTTTTGGTTTATCATAGAATTCTGGGGGCTTGAATTTGCTCAGAAATTCTACACTACGCTCTGTGGCAGCATATTTGAAGGACTGTGGAAAGTACAATTTCAAAGACAGAGGCTTGATATTGCACATACACCTTCCCATATCTACTGTGTACTTTGTATTCTAAAACTGCCCCTCTGATGAGCGGTTTGGAAGATCTCATCTCATCTCATTATCTGTAGCCGCTTTATCCTGTTCTACAGGGTCGCAGGTGAGCTGGAGCCTATCCCAGCTGACTACAGGCGAAAGGCGGGGTACACCCTGGACAAGTCACCAGGTCATCACAGGGCTGACACATAGACACAGACAACCATTCACACTCACATTCACACCTACGGTCAATTTAGAGTCACCAGTTAACCTAACCTGCATGTCTTTGGACTGTGGGGGAAACCGGAGCACCCGGAGGAAACCCACGCAGACACGGGGAGAACATGCAAACTCCGCACAGAAAGGCCCTCGCCGGCCACGGTGCTCGAACCCGGACCTTCTTGCTGTGAGGCAACAGCGCTAACCACTACACCACCGTGCTGCCCCCAGTTTGGAAGATATTAAAGTTTAAAAATGGAAAAAATTTATTTGGTGACATTTTTGGCATGTTATAGTAAAAAAAAAATGAACGCATCCACCAACATAAAATTGACTGTTTTAGAAAGATTAGATGTCTGTTTTTAACATATCCAAAATGTGTGTTGGTGTTCTGCCTTATTTTTGCAAAATGAATTTTTGAAAATGTGGTGTTCGCATACACGCACAGCATTCATGGCCTATGAAAGCATTTTCAAATGCTAACAAAATGCCCTGAATTTATGACACGCAGCTTAAACTCAACAAAATGCTTCATTTGGTTCATGGTAAACTATACCTGAAGGATAACCTATATGCAACCTTTAGATCCTGAAATATTGGAGCTCCACTGTGGGTGAAAACTGAAACTTGTTTTCATTACAACATTTCTGTTGTACCATAATTTAGAAGAAAAAGCAACCTGTGTGCTTCAGTTAGTATTTGTCCATGATAAATATTCTTTGACAGTCCAGTAGAATTGATTATTATTTATTTTTTATGACACTTATTGAATTTATTAAATTTATTATAAAGCTGGTAACTTTGGGACAACTCTTGTAAATTATTTGAACTCTTTCATGAAACTTTCAGATGCTTTGTCACATTCCTTAAGTGTATATACACGTCTAGTTGTAGTGCTAGGAACATCTATTTTAGAAATTGTGTGTTGCACGGGTACCCAGCACAAATCTTCTCTCCTGGGCCAGAAGAAACTTTTTGCTGGGCCGTGTGGATGCAAGAATTGTATCAAAACATCTTGCTGGGCTTCAGATGCCTCTCTGATGCTTCCAACCCACCAGTGATGGTCGTAAACACAGGTTATATATTGGCCAGGTATTATGTCACTGATCTGGAAGCCCTGTGAAACCTCTTCGTCTACATGTTCTACCTCATAGTTGACTAAAAATCCAGGAGTTCCAGACACTCTGCTGACCTCAAGCGTTGTTGCATTGACTGGCTTGAAACAGTGATTATCTCTAGTACATGGCACTGTGACTGCCTTTGCAAATCTGCTTTCCAGCAGTTCAGCCATGGACTTCACACTTTCTTTACTGATCCAGATAAATTTGGAGAGTTGTCCCAAAAGAGTTGTCCCAAAGTTACCAGCTTTATCATAAATTTAATAAATTCAATAAGTGCCATAAATAATAAATCATAGTAATCAATTCTACTGGACTGTCAAAGACTTTTTATCATGGATAAATACTAACTGAAGCACACAGGTTGCTTTTTCTTCTAAATTATGGTACAACAGAAATGTTGTAATGAAAATAAGTTTCAGTTTTCACCCACAGTGGAGCTCCAATATTTCAGGATCTAAAGGTTGCATATAGGTTATCCTTCAGGTATAGTTTATCATGAACCAATTGAAGCATTTTGTTGAGTTTAAGCTGTGTGTCATAAATTCAGGGCATTTTGTTAGCATTTGAAAATGCTTTCATAGGCCATGACTGCTGTGCGTGTATGCGAACACCATATTTTCAAAAATTCATTTTGTAAAAATAAGGCAGAACACCATCACAAATTTTGGATATGTTAAAAACAGACATCTAATCTTTCTAAAACAGTCAATTTTATGTTGGTGGATGCGTTCATTTTTTTGCTATAACGTGCCAAAAATTTCACCAAATTAATTTTTTCCATTTTTAAACTTTAATATCTTCCAAACCGCTCATCAGAGGGGCAGTTTTAGAATACAAAGTACACAGTAGATATGGGAAGGTGTATGTGCAATATCAAGCCTCTGTCTTTGAAATTGTACTTTCCACAGTTCTTCAAATATGCTGCCACAGAGCGTAGTGTAGAATTTCCGAGCAAATTCAAGCCCCCAGAATTCTATGATAAACCAAAAGCGCACATGTAAAAGTCCATATTCTACAAGTACTGGTGCCAGATTTTAACCCTTGAAAATTTGAAGGACCTAGCTTAAATACTCTTCTAGATACAGCAATCTCAAAGTGGCTCCCCAAAAAACTGCTCAAAACGGGTCCAAGGTTAATTGCAAAAATATATTTTTTATGACAAAACTATAAGGAATTGGGAGCTAAAATTTGGGACTTTTCCTATTGGGAAGTGTGTGGACCTCCTGGAATTTTTTCAGCCAAATATGAGATGGTCGAGTGGGAGCATTCGGAGATTTGACATGGAATGACCCAGTTGTTGGTATATGTGTAGAACATAATTACAACTGATATACAGTCGTAGGTGGCACAGTGGTGTAGTGGTTAGCACTGTCGCCTCACAGCAAGAAGGTTCTGGGTTCGAGCCCCGTGGCCGGCAAGGGCCTTTCTGTGTGGAGTTTGCATGTTCTCCGTGTGGGTTTCCTCCGGGTGATCCGGTTTCCCCCACAGTCCAAAGACATGCAGGTTAGGTTAACTGGTGGCTCTAAATTGACTGTAGGTGTGAATGTGAGTGTGAATGGTTGTGTGTCTCTGTGTGCCAACCCTGTGATGATCTGGTGACTTGTCCAGGGTGAACCCCGCCTCTCACCCAGAGTCAGCTGGGATAGGATCCAGCCCGCAACCCTGTACAGAATAAGCGGCTACAGATAATGGATGGATGGATTCTACATGTAGCCTTGTTACTGCAGTAATAATCCATTATTACTGTTTTAGTAACTGCAATCTGAGCTCACTGGGGAATTTTAAGCAAACTGTCACAGGACAGAAAAGTCTGAAACGTTATCTGTCCATCCAAATTTCAGCCTGTCTGAATGACGGGCAAAAGGACTGGAACAGTGCGGCTGAGGGTCTGGGGCTCACCTTAGGGCCCTGGAAGCTGAAGGGCTTTAGATGCCTGGAGATGCTTCTCAGCTATTTCTAGGCACGTTTGTGAACTTCAACTGCCAAATTACACTCGACATTAGTTGTTAATTACATGAAAGATTGAATATAATTTACAAGAAAATGTCATGGAACAGATTTGGATACAGCACAAAAAGTTCAAACAGAAAGGCTGTTTGTGTGTGTGTGTGTGTGTGTGTGTGTGTGTGTGTGTGTGTGTGTGTGTCTCAGACGGTGCACATATTGAAAAGTCGTGAAATTATTCATGGAATCCAGGTAGTTTTGAATTTCTCATTCAGATTTTGAGGAATAAATCTTATTTATTTATCTCAACATTAAGCCTGTTCAGTTTCATTTGCCCAGACTCTGTAGTTTCTGGGATATTTACATCTCAAATATCATAACATTTTTTGAAACACCCAGTATATGTGTGTATATATATGAAGGGATGTGCAGTCAGGGGAGGCAGAGCCTCACCCATCATGCTCCAATGAACACAGATGTTATGAATGTAAAATAATATTTAATAAATCATGATTCTTCTCCTTGATCTGTGTTCTGTCATTTCTGTATGAAATTTGTGCGTCCTCACGTTCTATAGCCTAGGTAACTTATTTCACAGATGTGCAAAAGACATTGAGGCTTGTTGCACACGACATAAAACTACAATGAAAAAGTACAAGGTGAGGCAGCTATTACCTCTGCTGCACTGAGGAGGGCGTGCGCGAGCCCAAGTAACGATGACGCTCCTTCTCCTCCTACTGTTAGCTAGCTCGAGCAAAATTTGACAGTCACACAAATACAAATATATGACAATTACAACTTTTTATTCCTCTGCTTTCATTTATTTTAAATGTCCCTGCACCATATCGGCACCAAAAATGGAACATACAATATCTGACCTTCAAAATTGGGCTTTCAAACTACAACCCCAATTCCAAAAAAATTGGGACACTGTGTAAACTGAAAATAAAAACAGAATACCATGATAGCCAAATCTCTGAAACCCTATTTTTCATTGAAAATAGTACAAAGACAACATATCAAATGTTGAAACTGAGAAATTTTGTTGTTTTTTGAAAAAAAAAATGCTCATTTAGAATTTGATGTCAGCAGCACGTTTAAAAAAACTGGAACGTGGCGTGTTTACCACGGTGTTGCATCACCTCTACTTTTAACAACACTAAACGTTTGGGAACTGAGGAGACCAATTGCTAGAGTTTTGAAAGAGAAATGTTGTCCACTTCTTGTCTGATATACAATTTCAGTTGCTCAGCAGTTCGGGGTCTCCTTTGTCGTATTTTACGCTTCATAATGCACCAAATGTTGTAAATGGGAGACAGGTCCAGACTGCAGGCAGTCCAGTTTAGCACTTGGACTCTTTTACTACAGAGCCATGCAGCTTTAATATGTGCAGAAAGCGGTTTGGTGTTGTCTTGCTGAAAGAAAGAAGGCCTTCCCTGAAAAAGATTTTGTCTGGATGGCTCGTGCAGGGATTGGCCAAAAATGGCTCACACGACATAAAATAGTTCCACCATTGATTAAGCAATGAATCTCGTGATGTCAAAAATGAACCCTTTGGGGTCGAGAGCTTTTCCAGCGATGTTTGTCAGGTTTAGAATGAGTAGGTCATGTATTTAGATAAATTTGAGAGTTTTTATCAAACAAGCATGATAAACATATTGAGAGAAACTTTATACTTTACACTTTCCTCTGTGCCCACTGACAAATAATATTATAGTATTTAAATTACCCAGATTAGACGAAATATAAAACTTGTCACCTTCCTCAGTCACACCGGAGTCAGAGCGTGCACTTAGGCATTCATAAAAGACTGTTCCCATGGTAACGTCATGATAATCACTTTCACTCTTTCCGTTTCGATTGGTTTCTCTTTCGTGGTGGGAACGCCCACCGTAAACAGAATAAAATCTGTCAGACAAAGTTTAAGCAATTTGGAAGTAAAACTTATTGCAAGATGACACACAGTTTTTATGCACTTCGGGTGATTCAGGACAGCGATTCAATTCAATCTTGAACTGCAACGCGGTGCATTTTTTTTTTAACTTTGACTCGATCCAGCCAAAGATAAACACGATTAAGTGTGAATATTTCTTCTATTTCTGTTGAGCAGATCGGTTGATATGCGTGCGCTCTCACGGATTTTATGCGCTTCGGATGATTCAAGACAGCGATTCAATTCATGATTCATTTCATGATTCAGGACAGAGATTCAATTCAACCTTGAACTGCAACACGGTGCCTTTGTTTGTATTTTTTTTACTTTGACTCGATCCAGCCAAAGATAAACTCCAGTAAGTCTAAATATTTCTATTTCTGATGAGCAGATCGGTTGATATGCGTGCGCTCTAGTGCAAACACAGGGAACATGACTGAGCAATTATTCCAGAGCTAAAAGTATTTTCCTCAAAAATAGTTAATTTTGCTCTATTTTGAGTTTAGAGAGTAAAATTTGGAGTTGGAGCAAAATTTCAGAATAATTGCGTAACAGAGCTGATTGTGGCTCTGAACCAGTGGTGTAGTCTACGTGATACGCAGGTATACGCCGTATGCCCACTGGAAAAGCTCAGCGATTTCCGTATACTCACTGAAAAGCTCAGTGATCTGCGTATGCGCATACCGAAAAATATATTTGTTATTTGAACTGGCCAAACCAATGTCAACATTGTCAGATGAATGTTCCACAGTTCCATTCCTAGATGCCTGTGTCCACCAAACGCGCTTTAGCGCTACAAGCGCCTATTCAATTCAAATCCTATGGGCTTCATTTATTAGACGCTGACAGAGCCCGACTCAGCACTCAAGGCGTTGCGAGTTGATCCAAGAGCAGAGAATTGACCCTTCCGGGAGCTCCGCCCCCCATAGCAACTGTTGCTATGTCAGACCCCTTCTCAGTAAACGTCATTCATACAGAAGAGGAAATTGTGCGCGCATCCTGGACCCAAAAAAGACTCCGCGACGGTAGAGACGAGAAGAAATATTTGGAAGAAATGCCTAGTTGTTGTGTTGTCAGGTATCAGAATCGTAGCAGTGATGGGGTTAAAATGTACAGAATTCCAGCAGGATCTCACCCATTCCAAAAAAATCGCTGACGTCTATGGCTACAAGCCATCAAACGTGTAGACTGGGATGAAAGCACCATCAAAAATGCACGGGTTTGCAGCGCCCACTTCATCACAGGTAAGATCAGGCTATTTATTAAATCTTTAATTTTTATTCTTTCTAGTCTTCGTTTATTGATGTCACAAAATACTTTGGTAACGTTTGTCTGATTAGCTGGGTCATAGTTACACAATGTAATGAATACTGTTAGCATGTTAACTTAGCTTTGCATGCAGTTTTGTTTGTAGGAGAGGTCTCGCTTGACTCAAGCAGTCCAGATTTTGTGCTATCATTATTTGTGTCTGCCGAAAATCACAATTTTAAAGCAGGGATGGAAAGGTAAAATTGTGTGCCCTCACTCTAAATGCCAACTTGCGTTGACTGCTCTAACCTAGCTCCCGCCCCATTCAGTTTCATTTCTGCTCTCTGCCTCTCGCTTTTTACGCAGCTCTGATTTCTCTTAGCTGCACTCTTTACACTATCATTGTGGATATGTTGGATGATGTAGGCATGAAGTTTTTCGTGGGTGTACACTGAAGTCTTGTCAATAAGGTACGAGTATATATCTGGCCATTGTATACCAGGGAACTTACTAACATCGTCCGTCCACTCTTTAATTAAATACGGATCCGGTAGGCGATGTCCACTTGTTAGAGTTAACTTATTTATGTAGCATTCTCGATCTTGTAACGACAATTGTTTTGCATAATCTGACAGCTCATAATGCCGGTCTATGGGCAGCGCCATTGTTTCTGAGTCCAGGCTGCGCGCGCATCCTGGCAACGGTCGGTTTGTTTACAAACATGTGAAGGGGTCTAGCATACAGGTCGTATGAAGCTACGTAGTTTGATGCCTGTTGCCTTTGACTTGTTGCTAAGCAACAGTGCTTATTCAGTCATGACAGACCACGCGGCATTATCTAGCATTCAATCAAGTTTGCGAAATCATGAAACGAAAACAAACGACGAAAAGTGTTTTCAGAAGTGTCCTCAGCCATCACTCTGCAACACAACCAAGGAGGCAATGCAGACCTCAAATGCCAGAATATAAAAACACCTGGAAAGTCCTGTAGACCTTTTTTGCAGGGCTTGTGGACTAACACACTGAAGGGCATTGCGTATTTGTTAATTAAATTAATTTTTTCTTCTTTGAAGCAAACATTTGTTTTAGCACATCTAGGATGTTTTCTTGTTCATTTAAGCTGATGTGCTGAATAGATGAGAAATAAGAAATGCATTTAATATGTTAAAAATATATTATTGTGTGATATGTGTTTAATTTACATGTCAAATTTTCTTGATACATGAAAAATAAAAAAAAACAATGATGGAAAAGCCCATTTGTCTTAAGTTGAACGGTGAATCAAATTTGTATAAATTTTGTACATTTAAACCACATTTGTTTTGCATACAGTAGATCTGTACACAAAACCAGTTTCAAGATGCATATTACTATGCATTAGGCAGTGATGGTGCTCATGAGGTGTTGCTTTCAGGTTATTGGACAGTTACAAGATGGATGAGTACAAGTATAACAGTATAGCCACAACACACACGTGTGTGTGTGTGTGTGTGTGTGTGTGTATATATATATATATATATATATATATATATATATATATATGTGTGTGTGTGTGTGTGTGTGTGTGTAAATTTTTTTCCCTTGGGGGCGGGCAAGCACTGACTATACCCACTGCAAAAAAGTAGACTACACCACTGCTCTGAACTGAGTAAAATAGTACAAGAGTTAATTTCAAGACACTGAATCGAGTCAAACACCAAAATAAAGTCAAACACCAGATAAATGAAGATGTTGTAAAAGCAGCTTTAGAACTGTGTTGGATCATTAAATCAAAACAGCTGCTAATGTCAGTGTAGCACAGCCTGTAACTGTGACTTTAACTCTGAGAATTATGGGATGTTACCTGTGTGCAGGTGAGGAGTCTCTATTTTTAAACTGCAAAGGAGGACCCATCGACCAATCGCTCTTCATGGAGACACAGCTGGGTTCTGGGGAGTCTGATCTCTTTCTCTGGAGTTCACTGTTCAACATTACAGACAGTCCTTTATATAAAACATTTACACTGCTTATTACTAATTATTATTGGTTATGTAAATGATTCTGTGAGCCATTACTATCACTGTCACATGCAGATGAATTTACTTCCTTATCCTGTCCGTGACACTGTGAAACACTGACCTGCACAGTTACTGATATTAATTACTCTAAAATGTTGACTGAAGGTACTGCAGCAGCATTTGGACCGAATTAAAGTTTAACAAACTGATAAATATCAAAACTCTGCTCATGATCTGGCCTGGATACAGGAATGTGTAACACGGCCTTTCACTCTGCAGTGACTTTAACTCTGAGAATTATGGGATGTTACCTGTGTACAGGTGAGGAGTCTCTATTTTTAAACTGCAAAGGAGGCTCCATAGACCAATCGCTCTTCATGGAGACACAGCTGGGTTCTGGGGAGTCTGATCTCTTTCTCTGGAGTTCACTGTTCAACATTACAGAGGAGGCATGAGACAGAATTTCATCATCTCAAACATCACAATACAAAATACAGGGAGAGACGAATCTCCTGCTCATATCATGCATCACGAGATTTCTGTTGAATATTCTTTATTCAACAGAATAAAGGGCTTCACGGTGGGGGGGGGGGGGGGGGGGGGGCTTCTGTCAGTAAACCCGCTGAGAACACCCAGACTACAAACATGGACTCTGAACTACAACTCCCAAGAAACACAGCACCCTCTGTCACCAGCTTATTGATGACAGCTGTCACTCATCCCACTAATTGCCAGTCACACTATTTAAGCTCTTCACTCACTCAGCTCCATGCGAAGTATTGTTCTTTGTTTCTCCAGTTCATACCAAGCCTTTAACACTCTGTCTGCCTCGTGTTATTCTGACCTCTGCTTATTCTCTTCGTTGACGTTTCAGTCTCGGTCTTAGTCTTACTCCATTACTCTGTTTGCTGATTGACTGACACATGCTTGGTTTCTGACCACGCTTCCTGTCTCACGATTTGGCTTTGCCGACAGTTCACATCCTGGTCTCCTTTGCACATACATCCGTAAGTGCTTGCACTCTGACACAGGGGAGGCAGAGCCGCACCCATCATGCTCCAATGAACACAGACGACATGAATGTAAAATAATATTTCATAAATCATGATTCTTCTCCTTGATCTATGTTCTAAATGTCATTTCTGAATGATTCAGATTGTTTTTATTGTCAAAATTGCTGACTGGTGGAACTCAGCAGCAAGTACACGCAAGGTACAGAGAGGTTCGGCGGCGGTGAGCTCTGCCTCTCCTCTAATTGCGCGATCCTATTGAAACCGAGCTGAGCGCAGGTAATAAACGCATGCCTGTTACCATTTCTGTGAATATCACTAATATAATGTTTGTACACCCCTTCTTTGTGCGTCTGAACTTTCTATAGTCTAGGTAACTTATTTCACAGATGTGCAAAAGACATTGAGGCTTGTTGCACTCGACATAAACCTGCGATGAAAAAGTACGAGGTGAGGCAGCTATTACCTCTGTTGCACCAAGGAGGGCGTGCGCGAGCCCAAGTAACGATGACGCTCCCAGAGACTCAGATTGTTGGCGCGCCCGCGTCTAAGACGCACTATTTCGAATAATGAACGCATTGTCAAGAGAGGCAGGGGCCAATATGGACGCGAGCATTTTATACCCTATTTGGAACATTTCGTGGCGTATTACCAGTGTAGGAAATGGGTGCCCACCCCACCGCCCATCGCGGTCAGTTTGCAGCAAGGGCGGAATGAATTTATAAGTTGCCAGCCCCACGGGCGGTCCCTCTTTGAGGGGGTTCATCGTTCTCTCGATATTTCATCATACTGAAGGACTTTTCAAGACATTTTCACTAGATTCTGTTGGTTTGTTTACCGACGCGGGCGCAGCCATTTTGTTTTCGCTTAGAAATGAAACGAGCACTCTGATTGGCTGTTGCTTCGGAGGTTCAGCCAATCAGAGAGCTTGATACACACAGCTCAGTGAGATCCACCCCAAGTCTCCCCAAGTCACATCTATGTCTGTGACTTTGAAAACTAGCGTCCTACCACATGAGTTTTGTCAAAACATCACATAAAATTGACTGTTAATTGTTCCAAATATCTGAAAATGTTGTATGACTATCTTGGGATAAAACCACCTGAACCAAAGACCTCTCAAAAACGAAAACAAACTGAAGAGAGAAAGAAAGCACAACAAAAACATGATAAAGATAAGAGAAGGAGAACTGTTGTGGACAGTTGGAAGCAAGAGTTTGACTGGCTGGTATCCGATGACAACAAACAAACTATCTACTGTAAGGTGTGTAGAGCTGCATATGGGCCCTTGTCTAAATGAAAACCCCCAGATAGACTTAGGAAATATGCCAATGGAGCTTTTGTCACTGGTTCTATCAATCTGAAGCATGATGGTTTGGCTGATCTCAAGCAACATAGGTCACATATACATTTATATACATAAACACCAGTAATAAATCATAAAACTAAATTGAATATATGAAATTACATGCATGATACAACATTACATGCATTGCCTCTTTTACAATTTTTTGAAAATTATGCGATATTACGGCGGATTATAGTTGAAATTGGGGCAGGCAACTTTTGAGCAGGGCAGGCAACTTTTCAGAGTTGCCTGCCCTGTGGTCTGGCTGATATTTTCCATGAATTTCCTACACTGATATTACTTGACTTCATGGTCTCAATATCGAAAATCTTGCACAAATATGCAACTTCCAACATAATTATCCGGATATTCAACAGATTTCAGCATCGGATGAATTTGTTTTGACCGCCGCCATATTGAATATACGTCAGACCTGTTCGTGTATTTACGCCGCCCCGTTTGTAGCGTCCCAAGCGAGTAAAACCTGATCCAAGTCTTTCGCTAGGTGGCGTCTTACGGTCTATATACGAATATTCAAAAGAGACAAGAAAACATGGATAAGGAAAAAAAGAAAAATACATCTATTTTGTCATTCTTCGGCAGAGAGTACATTCACCTGAAAAACTGATACCCCTGATACCCAAGGTAATTAGTCATGCTAGATTTACAACTGTTGTATCATTAGTATCAGACATTATTAATTTTCAAACTTCATAGCCTCAATTTGAACCCAAGATTGAAGATTCAGCATCCCATCTGATTCTCTGAAATTAGAAGTAGAGATGATTAGAGACAAGCAGAATTAGACCGTCACAGCATGCAAAAAACAAACCCATTCTTGTGCTATAATTTACAAGGAGGAGATAATATAGATGTGATATATAGTGGCCTGTGGTTGAATTCCAAAATATTGCCAATGATTAAACAATATCTCAATATATTTGGTTGAAGCATTGATTTTTGTCATCTACATTGCTTCATATGGCTCTTTATACCAAAAAAAAACAGAATTGAAAAGAAAAAAACAGCCCCTGGGCTGCCCCAGCTGTTCATTGGGCTCGCTTCGCTCACTAGGTTCACTTCAACTGAAGGATAATCACTGGGCCGCCCATTGTAGAAATGGGCCCCTGTTTTTTCCCAGGAGGGGCCCCATGGGCCCCTTGACCTGCAAAACAATCTGAGTCTCTGCGCTCCCTCTCCTCCTACTGTTAGCGAGCTCGAGCAAAATTTGACAGTCACACAAATACAAATATATGACAGTTACAACTTTTTAGTCCTCTGCTTTCATTTATTTTAAATGTCCCTGCACCATATGGGCACCAAAAATGGAACATACAATATCTAACCTTCAAAATTGGGCTTTCAAACTACAACCCCAATTCCAAAAAAGTTGGGACGCTGTATAAACTGGAAATAAAAAGAGAATACCATGATAGCCAAATCTCTGAAACCCTATTTTTTATTGAAAATAGTACAAAGACAACATATAAAAATGCTGAAACTGAGAAATTTTGTTGTTTTTTGAAAAAAAAAATGCTCATTTAGAATTTGATGTCAGCAGCACGTTTCAAAAAATTGGAACGTGGCGTGTTTACCACGGTGTTGCATCACCTCTACTTTTAACAACACTAAACGTTTGGGAACTGAGGAGACCAATTGCTGGAGTTTTGAAAGAGAAATGTTGTCCCATTCTTGCCTGATATACAATTTCAGTTGCTCAGCAGTTCAGGGTCTCCTTTGTCGTATTTTACGCTTCAAAATGCACCAAATGTTGTAAATGGGAGACAGGTCTGGACTGCAGGCAGGCCAGTTTAGCACCTGGACTCTTTTACTACAGAGCCATGCAGCTTTAATATGTGCAAGAAAGCGGTTTGGTGTTGTCTTGCTGAAAGAAAGAAGGCCTTCCCTGCAAAAGATTTTATCTGGATGGCTCGTGCAGGGATTATTATAATAATAATAATAATAATAATAATAAAGTTAAATTTATATAGTGCCTTTCAAGAAACCCAAGGATGCTTTACAATAATAGAGAAAAAAAACAATAAAAATAAATAAATTAATTAATAAATAATAAAAAAGTAAAAAGTCCACCAAGTTGGGGTCAAGACGTAATTCCAGTGGTGTAACAGCCACAGTCCCACCAAAAATGGCTCACACGACATAAAATAGTTCCACCATTGATTAAGCAATGAATCTCGTGATGTCAAAAATTAACCCTTTGGGGTCGAGAGCTTTTCCAGCGATGTTTGTCAGGTTTAGAATGAGTAGGTCATGTATTTAGATAAATTTGAGAGTTTTTATCAAACAAGCATGATAAACATATTGAGAGAAACTTGATACTTTACACTTTCCTCTGTGCCCACTGACAAATAATATTATAGTATTTAAATTACCCAGATTAGACGAAATATAAAACATGTCACCTTCCTCAGTCACACCGGAGTCGGAGCGCACACTTACGCATTCATAAAAGACTGTTCCCATGGTAACGACATGATAATCACTTTCACTCTTTCCGTTTCGATTGGTTTCTCTTTCGTGGTGGGAACGCCCAACGTAAACAGAATAAAATCTGTCAGACAAAGTTTAAGCAATTTGGAAGTAAAACTTATTGCAAGATGACACACAGTTTTTATGCAGTTCGGATGATTCAGGACAGCGATTCAATTTCAGGACAGCGATTCAATTCAATCTTGAACTGCGACGCGGTGCATTTTTTTTTTTTAACTTTGACTCGATCCAGCCAAAGATAAACATGATTAAGTGTGAATATTTCTTCTATTTCTGTTGAGCAGATCAGTTGATATGCGTGCGCTCTCACGGATTTTATGTGCTTCGGATGATTTAGGACAGCGATTCAATTCGTGATTCATTTCATGATTCAGGACAGAGATTCAATTCAATCTTGAACTGCAACGCGGTGCCTTTGTTTGTATTTTTTTTTACTTCGACTCGATCCAGCCAAAAATAAACTTGAGTAAGTCTAAATATTTCTATTTCTGATGAGCAGATCGGTTGATATGCGTGCGCTCTAGTGCAAACACAGGAAACATGACTGAGCAATTTTTCCAGAGTTAAAAGTATTTTCCTCAAAAATAGTTAATTTTGCTCTATTTTGAGTTTAGAGAGTAAAATTTGGAGTTGGAGCAAAATTTCAGAGTAATTGCGTAACAGAGTTGATTGTGGCTCTGAACTGAGTAAAATAGTACAAGAGTTAATTTCAAGACACTGAATCGAGTCAAACACCAAAATAAAGTCAAACACCAGATAAATGAAGATGTTGTAAAAGCAGCTTTAGAACTGTGTTGGATCATTAAATCAAAACAGCTGCTAATGTCAGTGTAGCACAGCCTGTAACTGTGACTTTAATTCTGAGAATTGTGGGATGTTACCTGTGTACAGGTGAGGAGTCTCTATTTTTAAACTCCAAAGGAAGATCCATCGACCGATCGCTCTTCATGGAGACACAGCTGGGTTCTGGGGAGTCTGATCTCTTTCTCTGGAGTTCACTGTTCAACATTACAGAGGAGGCATGAGACAGAATTTCATCGTCTCAAACATCACAATACAAAATACAGGGAGAGACGAATCTCCTGCTCATATCATGCATCACGAGATTTCTGTTGAATATTCTTTATTCAACAGAATCAAGGGCTTCACAGTGGGGGGGGGGGGGGGGGCTTCTGTCAGTAAAGCCGCTGAGAACAACCAGACTACAAACATGGACTCTGAACTACAACTCCCAAGAAACACAGCACCCTCTGTCACCAGCTTATTGATGACAGCTGTCACTCATCCCACTAATTGCCAGTCACGCTATTTAAGCTCTTCACTAACTCAGCTCCAGTGCGAAGTATTGTTCTTTGTTTCTCCAGTTCATACCAAGCCTTTAACACTCTGTCTGCCTCGCGTTATTCTGACCTCTGCTTATTCTCTTCGTTGACGTTTCAGTCTCGGTCTTAGTCTTACTCCATTACTCTGTTTGCTGATTGACTGACACACGCTTGGTTTCTGACCACGCTTCCTGTCTCACGATTTGGCTTTGCCGACAGTTCACATCCTGGTCTCCTTTGCACATACATCCGTAAGTGCTTGCACTCTGACACAGGGGAGGCAGAGCCGCACCCATCATGCTCCAATGAACACAGACGACATGAATGTAAAATAATATTTCATAAATCATGATTCTTCTCCTTGATCTGTGTTCTAAATGTAATTTCTGGATGATTCAGATTGTTTTTATTGTCAAAATTGCTGACTAGTGGAACTCAGCAGCAAGTACATGCAAGGTACAGAGAGGTGCGGCGGCGGTGAGCTCTGCCTCTCCTCTGATTGCGCGATCCTATTGAAACCGAGCTGAGCGCAGGTAATAAACGCATGCCTGTTACCATTTCTGTGAATATCGCTAATATAATGTTCGTACACCGCTTCTTTGTACGTCCTCACTTTCTATAGTCTAGGTAACTTATTTCACAGATGTGCAAAAGACATTGAGGCTTGTTGCACTCGACATAAAACTGCAATGAAAAAGTACGAGGCGAGGCAGCTATTACCTCTGTTGCACCAAGGAGGGCGTGCGCGAGCCCAAGTAACGATGACGCTCCCTCTCCTCCTACTCTGAGCTAGCGCGAGCAAAATTTGACAGTCACACAAATACAAATATATGACAGTTACAACTTTTTATTCCTCTGCTTTCATTTATTTTAAATGTCGCTGCACGATATGGGCACCAAAAATGGAACATACAATATCTAACCTTCAAAATTGGATTTTCAAACTACAACCCCAATTCCAAAAAAGTTGGGATGCTGTATAAACTGGAAATAAAAAGAGAATACCATGATAGCCAAATCTCTGAAACCTTATTTTTCATTGAAAATAGTACAAAGACAACATATCAAAATGTTGAAACTGAGAAATTTTGTTGTTTTTTGGAAAAAAAATGCTCATTTAGAATTTGATGCCAGCAGCACATTTCAAAAAATTGGAACGGGGCGTGTTTACCACAGTGTTGCATCACCTCTACTTTTAACAACACTAAACGTTTGGGAACTGAGGAGACCAATTGCTGGAGTTTTGAAAGAGAAATGTTGTCCCATTCTTGCCTGATATACAATTTCAGTTCGGGGTCTCCTTTATCGTATTTTGCGCTTCATAATGCACAAAATGTTTTAAATGGGAGAAAGGTCTAGACTGCAGGCAGGCCAGTTTAGCACCTGGACTCTTTTACTACAGAGCCATGCAGTCTTAATATGTGCAGAAAGCGGTTTGGCGTTGTCTTGCTGAAAGAATGAAGGCCTTCCCTGAAAAAGATTTTGTCTGGATGGCTCGTGCAGGGATTGGCCAAAAATGGCTCACACGACATAAAATAGTTCCACCACTGATTAAGCAATGTATCTCATGACATCAAAAATTAACCCTCAGGAGTCGAGAGCTTCGCCGGCGATGTCCGTCAGGTTTAGAATGAGTAGGTCATGTATTTAGATAAAAAATCTCAAAGATATTTATCATACAAGCATGATAAACATATTGAGAGAAACTTTATACTTTACACTTTCCTCTGTGCCCACTGACAAATAATATTATAGTATCTAAATTACCAAAATTAGATGAAACACAAAACTTGTCACCTTCCTCAGTCACACCGGAGTCGGAGCGTGCACTTATGCATTCATAAAAGACTGTTCCCATGGTAACGGCATAATAATCACTTTCACTCTTTCCGTTTCAATTGGTTTCTCTTTCATGGTGGGAACGCCCACCGTAAACAGGATAAAATCTGTCAGACAAAGTTTAAGCAATTTGGAAGTAAAACTTATTGCGAGATGGCACACGAATTTTAAGCGCTTCGGATGACTCAGGACAGCGATTCAATTCGTGATTCATTTCATGATTCAAGACAGACATTCAATTCAATCTTGAGAACTGCAACACGGTGCCTTTGTTTGTATTTTTTTTACTTTGACTCGATCCAGCCAAAGATAAACTCGAGTAAGTCTAAATATTTCTATTTCTGATGAGCAGATCGGTTGATATGCGTGCGCTCTAGTGCAAACACAGGGAACATGACTGAGCAATTATTCCAGAGTTAAAAGTATTTTCCTCAAAAATAGTTAATTTTGCTCTATTTTGAGTTTAGAGAGTAAAATTTGGAGTTGGAGCAAAATTTCAGAGTAATTGCGTAACAGAGCTGATTGTGGCTCTGAACTGAGTAAAGTAGTACAAGAGTTCATTTCAAGACACTGAATCGAGTCAAACACCAAAATAAAGTCAAACACCAGATAAATGAAGATGTTGTAAAAGCAGCTTCAGAACTGTGTTGGATCATTAAATCAAAACAGCTGCTAATGTCAGTGTAGCACAGCCTGTAACTGTGACTTTAACTCTGAGAATTATGGGATGTTACCTGTGTACAGGTGAGGAGTCTCTATTTTTAAACTCCAAAGGAGGACCCATAGAAGCATCACTCTTCATGGAGACACAGCTGGGTTCTGGGGAGTCTGGTCTCTTTCTCTGGAGTTCACTGTTCAACATTACAGAGGAGGCATGAGACAGAATTTCATCATCTCAAACATCACAATACAAAATACAGGGAGAGACGAATCTCCTGCTCATATCATGCATCACGAGATTTCTGTTGAATATTCTTTATGAGCTCTACCTCTTCTTACACACTAGATGGCAGCACCAGAGGTCGCAGCCCACAGAGTTCTCATCTCATCTCATTATCTGTAGCCGCTTTATCCTTCTACAGGGTCGCAGGCAAGCTGGAGCCTATCCCAGCTGACTATGGGTGAAAGGCGGGGTACACCCTGGACAAGTCGCCAGGTCATCACAGGGCTGACACAGACACAGACAACCATTCACACTCACATTCACACTCACGCTCAATTTAGAGTCACCAGTTAACCTAACCTGCATGTCTTTGGACTGTGGGGGAAACCGGAGCACCCGGAGGAAACCCATGCGGACACAGGGAGAACATGCAAACTCCACACAGAAAGGCCCTCACCGGCCACGGGGCTCGAACCCAGGACCTTCTTGCCCACAGAGTTATAGAGGGAAACCTCACTGCCTCAAAGCACGCTGACTTAACAGTCCAGAAAGTGAAGCTGATCAGAAGGAAGTGTTCTGGCACACGGGTCAGACAGCGGGCCCACAGCCTCGTTTCATTCGGCCCGCGTGAACTTGGAAAAAATAATACTGAAACAGCCTGTCGAACACGACTGCTTAACATTTTCACATGATCCAGAATTCACAGCAGATCTGTAGTGGAGCCATCTGAAGGTAGTTACAGTAAACCGCTGTAGATACAGACGTGCACTCCAGTTTCTATCACAGCTGGACTGACTCCAGTCTGAAATGCAGGTTAAAATAAACACCTGGATTTGACACAGAATCTGAGTTTAACGCCCCGACTGGAGTGAGACTGCAGTGGTTTGATTTGCTGCCATTACAAATCAAAATAAACGTTTTACACTTTAAAATGTAGTGTTCTGTGTCAACACCGTCTCATCAGTCTGGTCTTGTGAAGCCTGTACTGGGATACGATTCGTATCATGGCTTTAATGTATCGTCTCATACGACTGCATTTTTAATTTCATCAGAACATAATTTTACTGACAGTGAACAGAATCTGGCATTTTTTCAAGTGGTGACTGTTAACTTTTCATTCTTAGTCTGAATTTTTGTTCAGTTAATCTTTTCATATAAACTCACTACATATTTCAGATCTGAACAGTTAATGACTAAAATATTAGAACATGACAGTTTACCGCTTTTCTGAGGGTGGGGTCACATTGTCTGTGTCCAGATCACAGCTCTCCATTTTTGAATATTAGTGGACGGACACAGCTCATGGACTCACTGCTGATTCCTGAAGACACTGATCTCTTGAATTACTCATGAGTTGAATGAATGAGGCTCCTAAAAATCAGAAAAAACCCAACATGCTGTTAAAACTGGAGAAAACAATCTTTCATATCTAATGAACTGCACATGTGAAAAGATCCAAACTTAAGAATCAGGAGGATTCACAGTGAGAGAAGTTTTAAAGATCATACAGCAGTGTTATGTCATGTTAGATGCAGAAGACAAGTCTCCGTGTCCATCTACACAGGAGATGAGGTGGACAGTTCAGTAATCAGGGGAGGGAGACCTCTGCTGGAAGGCAGGAGAAACAGTTTGAAGTGGAAGCAGGTCAGCTGTGATGCCTTCACTAAAAAAGCTGAACCAGAAGGTGACTAAAATCATTTGCGGTTGATAGAAAAGCTATTTTAAATCTCATCCTACTTTCTCTTTCCCAGCATTAAATGAGTTTTTAGTTTGAATAAATTCTGATCCAGAAGTCAGTCAGTCTGAACTCAGTTGGACTAAACGGACATGATTTCTGTGAGCCTAAAGTAGAGGAGTGTGATACGACTGTTTTAGACCGTGAACAATCCATGATCTGTTTTTACTGAGGGATCACATGGACCGTGATACTGAATATATTTTGTCAGTTGTGCTGAAAATGCTTAGACATGGCACCTTGTTTTATGAACCAGACTTTACTCTGTTCATTAGTGCAGCTCATGGTCTCCCTGAAAGACACAGGAACGAACCAATAAGAACCCAGAGTAAGCAGTTCCTTGGCCTACAGTTCCTCGTTTTGTTTGGGAACGGCGTGGCCAAGAACACAGAGAACCTGGTGCCGAAAAAATTCCACATCAGTGAAATGGAAAATGCTGGAATTTACACAACAGACACGGTGAAAACAACAGGTGTTTGAAAAATATGCAAAAGCAAGAAAGCAGCATAAAGACACTCCTTATGAGAAAACACTGATCACTGATGCCATGGCATTGGACACTGCACCTGCAGCGACCCATTCAGCAACTTCTAAATATCGCTGATCCTCATTACGACTGACTGACTGAGTCTCAAATATTTTTCTAACATCTCCATTCCTCAGCTGAACACAGAATGGCAAGAAAAGTACCATAAAAACACACAATAAGACAAATATCCTGTTTAAAAATAAATTAATATAAATGTAAACAAACTCAGCTGAAGTGTTCTGGATTTACATATTTATCATAAAGGGGAGGCTGAAACAGATGCAAATGCAGTTTGAAGCTGGAATGAAGAGACTGGCACCCAGATAAAAACTGTTCAAAAACAGGCAAAGGTCAGACGGTCATCAATCATCAACACCGAGGCAGAATCCAAACTCAAGCAGCAAAACCAGAACACAGAAATAAAGGCTTGGTAAGTTCTGGGAGACGCACAAGTGGATGTGGGAATGGAGTCCTTAAATCAAGTTCAAGTTCTTTATTGTCATTGTTAAGGTACAACGAAATTTCTTTTCTGCTGGTTCCAAAGGTGCAAAAAGTTAAGGTGCAAAAGACAAAAAAAAACCCACACACACCTGACCGAGCAAGTACCTGAGAGCTAATAAAGGGGATATATAAATATAATAAATACAAAATGAGCATAAATACACTTAACAGAAACGATATGGAAATCAAGCAATATGTACAGGTTGTGGGTTGAATAGAAAAACAATGTATTGCACGTCATATCTCAGACTGTGGAGAGATCAGAGTTCAGCAAATTTATTGCAGTTGGAAGGAAACTGTTTATAATTCTGTCGGTACATGTTGATTTGATTGTGAGCCGGTGTGTGTGTTAGAGATCAGAAGTCAGCGTGACGCAGTCCGTGTGTTTGTGGTGTGTTCTGGGAAACAGTTTCTTTTTAATCCGACACATATTTAACAGATAATACTCGAGCTGATGTAGATTTATATTGCATTTTTTTTATTTGTTATCTTTATTTTTCTTTTAGGAATAATGGTTTACATTTTGCAGTGAAGTGCACTTTATTAAAATGTGTCTGAAAATGTGCTTTGGCCTCAGGTGTCTTATTCTTTTTCAGTGAAGTTATGTTTCCTTTTAAAGATATCGGCATTTTTTCACTCAGGGTCCACATTTCTGTTCCAAAATGGTCATTTTTTGAAAGTTTAGTTTTCAGATTTGTAGTCAGTGCATTTTGTTTCCACATATCTTAATATTACAGTGTGAAAATTTCATGAGGTATCCTCATCTGATTCAGAAGATATGGCCTGCTGATCAAGACCACCGTTTCGGTGAATTGGTGGGGGCTACAGAGACTACACCAGGGGATATTTTTTTCCACAGAATACAAAAAGAAAGATTTAAAAGGTATAACTAGATATATTTTATTGGAAATATTATGAAATACAATGTGTATGGCAATGAGCACAGAATCAAATATCTTTTCTAACGAAGAAACGCCTAACGAAGAATTGGGGGCTACGGAGACTACATTTCTCAATTAAACCACTCAGTGCAATTACTTCAAGTCTGTAATGACTAAAGGCATTTTTATACCTTTACTTCTAATGGTAATTATAAAAACATTATGGGAAATTATTTAACCCTGATTAAACCCCAAGTTTAGAGAAGGCGACGGAGACTACACTGCTTTTTCCATTATCCCAGTGAACATTTTCAATGAACGCTGAAAGGTGTCGGTGCCTTAGGTGGGGTTTACATTAGACCGTATCAGCGGATCATCAGATTAACGTTTTTAAAACGATTAGCGTGCACACAGCAACGCCAATACACGGATACGCTCAGCTCCGCAGGCATCCTGCGCTCCAAATCACTCCGCCCTGAACAGTGAGTGCCCTCTGGAGGGTGCGCACTCCGGCCCTGCGCAGCTCACAGAGCGCGCGAGTGAAGTGCACAAGCAGTGCTTCGGGACTGAGCCGCTGTGTGTGTGATTTCAGTGCATATCGGGCATGCGCGTCACTTACCACTTGCAAGTGGAAGGATGGCAAGCCTAAAGACAATCATAACTACACAATGGGCAGTATTTGCTTCAGTATTTGCAGTATTTTCATACTTTTATACTCTTTAATGAAAGGTGATACAAGGCGGAAGTCCGCGCCGTTTTTCAGCAGTCGCGTCACATGACCAACGCCAGCGAATCAGGAAGGTGGATGTCACAGTGACGTTGTCCAATGACGACGCCAGCTAGAGCTCAGCACAGCGTATCCGCGTATTCTCAATGTTTACACAGCACCGGACCACACACGATCTGGATTGAATACGTGGACCCTGGCAGATTCCCGTTTCCCGGCGTTTCCAGGCGTTTTAATGTAAACGGACAGTGCATCCGCGAAGAAAATGAGACAGATACGGTCTAATGTAAACTTGGCCTTACAGTCAACACATTTTTTCTGTGCATTATTCCGGCATATATAGCGATTGTAACTACCAAAATGGATACCATTAAAAGAATCAGTGATTGAATTTTTGGCTTCCTTTTTGAGAACACCGACCAAAAACATCATTTGGCATAATGACGGACACATTATTAAAGAACTGCAAAATATTTGCCAGGTGATAAATGACTCCTTTCTATGCATATATTAAATTAAGCAGAGATACGACATTATCATTTCATATCAATCTTATAGCACAAAATGCACTAGAAGCATGGGATTCTGTATGATGTTATATAGATCAGTGTACAGTGGAACAGTATAACATGCCAAAACAGCCCTAAAATGGACCAAAAAGGCATAAAAAATGAATCAACATGGAAACAAAATGTAAAAAGTGTTCTCTGTGGTGATCCGATGACACGAATGTAAACATATAAGTTTAATACAAGAAACTTGACATATTTTTTTAAATACACCTGCACAACATCTTATTTCTCCAAATGTGACCCTGAGTGAAAAAATGCCGTATATTTACATCAATGAGGAAATTTGTTTGTTTGCTCTGGAAAATAGTCTTAAAAACCAACATTAAAACACAAAACCACCCCATGATAATATTGTTGATGATCCAGGCTGGAAAATCTTGATATATTTTTGCCAGATCTCCCAGCCCAAAATTAACCACATTAAATGGCACTTTATTTAGTTTTACTGGTTTGATGATGACTGGAACTTCCCTTCCCCACATTTATAGCAGTGTAAATGACTAATCTGTGTGCAGGTCATTAAAAGTGCTGTAAGATGTCCTCCTCTTATTAGATTCCCTCACTGACTGAAACTCCTCCACTTCAGGAGCTTTTCACACACACTCCATTAAAGTCCCAGGAAACTTTACATCACCACATTATGGGATGAAGGGAAACAAAAATGCGTTCCAGTTAAACTCCCCCAAACTCTCTGAGTGTTTAATAGATGAGAAACTGAAGAGAGAAACTCGAATATAGAACACACAGCCGATAAACAGCAGCTTTACAGGGAAGATGATTTCAGTTCCGCAGTTTTACTGCTGTTTTTACACGAGCTCAGTCAAATACAACCACATTTCTCTCCAACACAGCACTTACTTTTACTCAGCACTCCATGCTGAGCTTCATTCATCTCACCGCTTCTGCCTGGAGTGGCAGTTTTTCTTTAGTTTTATTATTTTCTCCGAACAGCAACAAAATGGTCCCGAGGCTGAAGGAGAAACACTTTCACTTCTGTAAAACTGATTCACTCCGAGTGAAGTGTCGCTCAGGGAAAAGAATCGACTCTTTGATTCGGCTCTTTGAGATGAATGTAAAAGTGAAAAAGCAAACAGTGAAGTTGAAATGTTTCCTCATTCAGGGAGACTCTAGACGTTTTGCTGTTCTGAAGTGACACTACAAGTCCAGTCCACTTTAATTACCAAGAAACAGAATAAAAGTGCTGTCATTAATGATTGGTTTGGTTTGGCTGTCGCAGCGACAGATCCATGTTCAGCAGCAGCGTCTCATCGGTCTCCTTTGCGGTCGTGAGTCCGGCGATAGCTCACGAGTCCGATTGCCGATCCACAGATTGGTGGACATTTATCACAAGATTAACTTCCAGGTGCTGATATTTGTTCCTTTTGACAATGAGGACACCGTTTATTCTGCATGCGTGAGCAGTGCTTGAAGTGGAAAAAAAGAAGTGCAGGAACCCTGATTTTCTGACAATGCCATCCCGGTCATTCAAATAAGTTCAAATCAAGTTCTTAAAAAAGGCTCCAAAATTGCTTGGGGTCGTCATCTTTGGGAGGATGAGGAGCTTCGCAAGCTGTGTCATCTGCAGACCTCCGCCCATGCGCTAGCCATGACTGGACATACTTCTCAGGGTGGAACAGCTCCAATGGTGGCCCATTTGTTTTGAGAAAGATGAGGTTGGACACTCGATCGATAGCAAGGGCATTCCTTTATGCAGTGAGAATGTCATTCATGGAGCTGAAAGCTCTTTCGCATTCACTGGTGGAAATGGCAATTGTGTGCGTAGCTTTCAGAAGAGGCATGAGGGATTTTGGGGTCCTTGAGGCTCTGATTTCCTTGTACTCTCTGAATCCCTGGATGGTCTCCCTCTTGTTGACTCTGAACATCTCACATAATCACTCAATTTCTGCATCACCATGCTGAATGTCCATTTCCACTGGCCAGGTATCTGGTTGAAGAACCCTCATGTCAGTCATGATTCTGCATTCCTCCTGAGTGCCACGCTGACTGACATGAGAAGAGGTAGGAGCAGCCATCCTAGAAGATAAATTGTCTGCCATGCTGCGGAAGAACTGGGCAGGATTTATCTTCACAATTTTTCCATTTGCATGTAGAGGGACGCTCTGAAATGACTTCTCTCTCTCTGCCTGCAGCACTGCTTGTGTGTAGGGACCAGGGGTTGTCATCATTGATTCAAAAACTCGAATCTGGCGAGAAAGAAGCCTCTCAGCATCGGGCAAGGTGGTTTCGCATTTTTGCAACATCCTCGAGAGATCACTCAATTCTGTTAGTGCGTCATACATAATTCCCAGGTTTGTCACAAAAGAATCAGATGTGAGAACGTTTTCCAGGCCACTGTACTTTGCCCTCTCCTTGGAATCCCTCGAAGAATCTTGAGCAGCCTCGTGGAAGTGTTCCCTGAGAGCCCTGTAGTTTTCCCAAACCGCTCTCACGGTGCGCTCACTGGATGCGACCCAGCGCACGGAAAGGACGCGGCCAATAACAAGAAGGCGCTGCTCAACGCGCTGCGCACAGCTGCTCGGCTCGCGCTGATGTTTTGGCGAAGCGTGATAAAGGCTGTACAGCTTGTCGAAGAAGATCTCAAAGTTGTTCATGGTGCATGGTGAAAATAAAGAAGTGCAGGAATGCAGTTCCGGTGCGTTCCGGCCCACTTCAAGCCCTGTGCGTGAGTCAACAACGTTACAAATATGACGTGACTAAAAGCAGCGTCATGCCTCATTACAATGACCGTCTATTTTAATCTTAGAAATAAAAATGCCTGATAATAAACTCCTTATTAACCTAGCTTGCTTGGTCTTTACAGGGAACTATCAGACTGTGGTCTTGACAGTACGGACCGAGCCCGTACAAAAAGACAGAGGTCTGATATTTTCCCGTAAAGACCTCATGCTCACTTAATAAGTAGTTAATGATGACCAGCTCGCTGTACATTATTCCAACTTATAACACGGCTATAAAGAAATAAACAATTTCACCGTTTCCGTGTTTTGTTGCCTCACATGCAGCAAGTCACACTGAAATACAGGAAACACCCCACAACCTAATTTTGAGTGTTTTGCATTGAGTTCCAATTCGTAAAACGAAGTGAAGAACCAATCCAGAAATATTAAATTTGTTCAATTCTTGCGACCTAGTACAGAAGGAGGAAATGACATGAGAAGAAGAAGAAACCTTTATTTGTCACATGCACACTTCAAGCACAGTGAAATTCATCCTCTGCATTTAACCCATCTGAAGCGGTGAGCACACACACACCCAGAGCACCGGGCAGCCACACTAGAGCGCCCAGGGAGCAGTCAGGGGTTAAGTACCTTGCTCAAGGGCACCTTAGCCCACGTTAACCTAACCGCATGTCTTTGGACTGTGGGGGAAACCGGAGCACCCAGAGGAAACCCACACAGACACAGGGAGAAAATGCAAACTCTGTACAGAAAGGCCCTCGCCGGCCGCTGGGTTTGAACCCAGAACCTTCTTGCTGTGAGGCGACCGTGCCACCCTGAGAACAACAGATTTACATAATAATGAGTCCCAGGGTGGGTTATTAAATAAATAGAAATTACATTTCTATTTCACTTAATTTATTCTCAGCAGTAAGTCAGGTTGTTCACCTCAGATAGTACTTTGTTTGTGATGTTTTGGAAAGTCTGATATTTTTCGATTCAGACTTTATGTTTAACCTCAAACTTTGCATAAAAACTGATCACATGACAGGGAAAGATTTCAGTGTTTCACAAATGCATAGTGTATTGGAGCATGAAATGCATATTGGCAGCAGACGATATATTTTTTAAAAATCTGAAAAATATATCGACTGTATGGCCAAAATTTGTGGATACTTAACCTTCTTCCCCAAACTGTTGGCACAAAGGTAGAAGCACACAATTATTTTAAATATCTTTGTATGTTGTAGCATTAGCCTTCACTGGAACTAAGAGGCCCAAACATATTTTAGTATGACACTGCTCCTGTGCACAAAGTGAGCCCCATGAAGACATGGTTTGCCAAGGTTGGAGTGGAAGAACTTGAGTATCCTGCAGTGAGCCCTGACCTCAACCCCACTGAACATCTTTGGTATGAACTTTAACACTAACTACATCCCAGGTCTCCTCACCGAACATCAGCGTCTGACCTCACTAATGCTCTTGTGGCTGAATAGGAAAATCCCCACAGCTATGCCGCAAAATCCTGTGGAAAGCCTCCCCAGAAGAGTGGAGATTATTATAATAGTAACAGGGGACTAAATGTGGAATGGGATGTTCAAAAAGCACATATGGGCCAGTGTTGTATTCGAGTCACTAAACTTCGAGTCCGAGTCCAGTCTCGACTACCCACTGTTCAAGTCTGAGTCAAGTCCAAGTCATTAAAAAAATTTCATGTCAAGTCCAAGTCAAGTCCACTATTGATCTGAGTTGAGTCTGAATCGAGTCCGAGAACAAGACTCCAACCGCACTATTTAACGGTGGCTGTTTTAGTGCCATTAACATTAGTTTGTTCCTGAACATGACGTATGAACATGTGAATGTGCATTCTCTTTGTCAGGGAGTGCGAAGTATTCTGTTAGAGATAGTTGGGAAATGGATGTAATTGCAGAAGGTGTATTTATTAATACAAGTGAAGACAGGTGAACAATCCAGAACGGCAGGCAAAATCATAAAACAGTGAAACAGGCAAAAGGTCGAGTGAGGCACAAACAGGCTATCATAGAGTTGGCAGAATCAAAGACGAGAAACAGGAAATCAGGGATCAGGAAACTAAACAAGGAAATAAGGCTTGGTAATGTGTCAGCAATGCAACTCAATACTTTGTAAAGTAACCGTGTTTTCACCGTTTTTATATAGGCATGGTGATTGTGCCTTAATCCTGTGCAGGTGTGAGTCGTTTACAGTGCGCATGAGAGTCCGCTTGGCGCGCACGCTGTCCGGAGCGCACCCGAGAGTCTATCTAATGCATGCGCCAAGGCACGCAGGTGTGACACTCTTGCATGAAGTTAGTATAAAAATTAATGTATACAGTGGTGCTTGAAAGTTTTTGAAACCTTTAGAATTTTCTATATTTCTGCATAAATATGACCTAAAACATCATCAGATTTTCACACAAGTCCTAAAAGTAGATAAAGAGAACCAATGAGACAAAAATATTATACTTGGTCATTTATTCCATGATATCATCTTGGATTTAGAGGTATGCGCGGGACAGAATTTTCAGTCCCGCTCCCGCCCGCTCCTGCATTGTGCAGTCCCGCTCCCGCTCGCTCCCGCAAAGAATTATGATTTTCAGTCCCGCTCCCGCCCGCGCCTGCCATATTTTGTCCCGCTCCGGCCCGCAAATCCCGCATGATGCAGACGTTCACGTTATTTCTCACGAAAGTTCTTGTCATTGGCTTGGGGAATTAAACATGCTGAGCTTAGCTGAGCTCTCCACTGACCGATCCTTCACCTAGCGCACGTAGCGAGGGTGCGCGTTGCCAGGCAGCATGCGCAGCTGAGGCTTTACAGAGATACCCAACACACCTACCAAAATCTACAGTGGATATTAACAATATTGTACATTGCACATAGCTTATATGTCACTCCTCACATTTACATTCTAGAAAATACAAGTAGGCCGAGAAGAAATTAATATAATTTAAAGACACAGCGTGATGGTGCCCCGCCCCCTACTTTGAGTGGATTTGAGCATAAATATCTACAGCTCACGTTCAGGGGTGCGTTTCCCAAACAACCAACCACGAGTGAGAACAACTTCCACGAGTGAGAACAACTTCCAAATGTCTGATTTCAGGACTCTTGACTTTTTAACGGTAAATGAACCTCTTTTTAAAGCAGCACTTGCTTCTGAAGCACTGTGAGCTTCACTAGAGGAGCTCTGCTCTTCTGCCATGATCGGAGATCTCAAACACGGAAGAGCGGAAAGGAATCGGAAACGTACGCGAGATTAGACAACATCCGCAAATTTAGGCATCTTAAAATGTTTTTATTAATGCCGAATAAAATATCCAGCACAAATTATACATGATAGACATAAATTAATAATTTATAAATTTTATTTTAAACATGTTTTTAGTTAGCGGGACTGCAGCTTATCACCTCTCCCGCCCGCTCCCGCATTGTGCACTCCCCCTCCCGCCCACGCCCGCAATGAGCTTTCAAAATTTGTCCCGCACTGCAGTGCTTTGCGTCGGGTCCCGCGGGAGTGCAGGGCTCTACTTGGAATTAAAAAATTCAGCACCAGGTCATGATGGCATAAAGAGCATTTTAATCAAAGAAACTATTCGTTATATCATTCAACTTTTAACCCACATTCCTTCCTTAATTGTTACAATCTGGAGTTGTTCCCCTTGATCTCAAAATTGCAAAAGTTATTCCTATTTTCAAAACAGGTGATGGCAAGGACTTCGGTAATTATTGACCTATATCCATCATGCCCTGCATTTCTAAAATTTTGGAGAAATTAGTTTATTCAAAAATACCTAAACATTTAGCTGAAAATAACATCCTATATGCACACCAATATGGATTTCGAAAAAAATACTCAACAGAGCATGCGTTACTTCAGCGAACAAACATTATTTCAACCACCATGGATGAAAGAAAGTTTGTCCTTGGGGTCATTTTAGACTTAAGTAAAGCTTTCGAAACTGTCAACCACAGTATTTTGATTTCCAAATTAAATAGATATGGAGTACAGGATATTGCCCTAATGTGGTTTAAAAATTACTTAACAAACAGGGAACAATATGTATCTCTAAATGGATACTCTTTCACCAAATCCAGAATCATACACAGAGTTCCTCAGGGTTCAATTCTTGGCCCTTTATTATTTTTGATTTATATAAATGATTTAGCCAAATCTTGCAAACATCTTCTTCCCATATTATTTGCTGATGACAATCTTATTGCAACACATAATGACTTCAATCATTTGATTAATAGTGTGAATGATCTCATCTCATTATCTGTAGCCGCTTTATCCTGTTCTACAGGGTCGCAGGCAAGCTGGAGCCTATCCCAGCTGACTACGGGCGAAAGGCGGGGTACACCCTGGACAAGTCGCCAGGTCATCACAGGGCTGACACATAGACACAGACAACCATTCACACTCACATTCACACCTACGCTCAATTTAGAGTCACCAGTTAACCTAACCTGCATGTCTTTGGACTGTGGGGGAAACCGGAGCACCCGGAGGAAACCCACATGGGGAGAACATGCAAACTCCGCACAGAAAGCCCCTCGCCGGCCACGGGGCTCGAACCCGGACCTTCTTGCTGTGAGGCGACAGTGCTAACCACTACACCACCATGCCACCCAGTGTGAATGATGAATTATCTAATGTTTCTAAATGGTTCCAACTCAATAAATTAACACTTAATGTAAAGAAATGCAACTTTGTGATCTTTTGCAACACAAATAAGTCTTACCCAAAAGAGCTAGCTAAATTATATATTAATGATTCTGAAATATTGCAAGTAAAAGGTACTAAATTTCTGGGAATTATAGTTTATGAAAGACTTAAGTGGTCAAATCATATCGACCTTGTTTGCAAAAGGTCTACAAAGATGCTGGGCATATTAAGAAAGGTCTGTCCATTAATACATCCCTCAGCCCACCTAATTCTGTACTACAGTTTCTTGTTTCCTTATATGAATTACTGCAATATTGTTTGGGCAGCCTCTTACCCTACTCATCTTAACAAATTATGTATTATTCAGAAGAAGTTCCGAAAGTTCATTTCATATTCTAACAGATATACTCCATCTGCACCACTTTTTGAAAAATATTCTTTATTGCCAATTCAAAAACTGAATATGTACCAAATATGTTTATTCATTCACAAGTTTATTTACAAAAACCAAGATCTCCCTGACACGTTCCAAAATTTCTTCATCTACACATCAGATGTCCATTCATATCGCACAAGATATAGTAATAATAATAATCTATACTTACCCTTTTCTAGTACATCACACCATCAATTCAACATATCTTATAGAGACCCTAAGCTATGGAATGAACTACCTCTCCCATTAAGATCCATATCTTCCCTCTCACTCTTCAAAAAGCAGCTTAAAATACCTACATTTTACCTTTTCATGAATCTTCCAGTCATCGCATCTACTCTCTGCCCTCTCCATTGCCTCACTTCTTCACTTTTATTCATTTTTTTTGTTTTTTGTGTGTCCTTTTTCCATGATTATTATCCCTCCTTGATGTTTCTTTTCATTATGTACCTTGTCTCCATATTATTCACTTACATTGCTTTCTTTTGTATCTTGTTTCTATATTTTCCCTTTTACAGTGACTATTTTGTACATTGTCTCCTTATGTTTTAAAGTTCATTTGTTAGCCATCATCATAATGATTGATGCTGATTATTGATAGGGGTGGAACTCTTGTACAAGCCCTTCGGGCTTCGTTCCCTCCTTGCACCATTATTCTTATGAGTGCTAAATAAATAAACCTAAACCTATTTATTGAGGAAAATGATCCAATATTACATATCTGTGAGTGGCAAAAGTATGTGAACCTTTGCTTTTAGTATCTGGTGTGACCCCCTTGTGCAGCAATAACTGCAACTAAACGTTTCCGGTAACTGTTGATCAGTCCTGCACACCGGCTTGGAGGAATTTTAGCCCGTTCCTCCGTACAGAACAGCTTCAACTCTGGGATATTGGTGGGTTTCCTCACATGAACTGCTCACTTCAGGTCCTTCCACAACATTTTGATTGGATTAAGGTCAGGACTTTGACTTGGCCATTCCAAAACATTAACTTTATTCTTCTCGAACCATTCTTTGGAAGAACAACTTGTGGTCATTGTCTTGCTGCATGACCCACCTTCTCTTGAGATTCAGTTCATGGACAGATGTCCTGACATTTTCCTTTAGAATTTGCTGGTATAATTAAGAATTCATTGTTCCCTCAATGATGACAAGCCGTCCTGGCCCAGATGCAACAAAACAGGCCCAAACCATGATACAACCACCACCATGGTTCACAGATGGGATAAGGTTCTTATGCTGGAATGCAGTGTTTTTCTTTCTCCAAACATAACGCTTCTCATTTAAACCAAAAAGTTCTATTTTGGTCTCATCTGTCCGCAAAACATTTTTCCAATAGCATTCTGGGTTGTCCACGTGATCTTTAGCAAACTGCAGATGAGCAGCAATGTTCTTTTTGGGGAGCAGTGGCTTTCTCCTTGCAACCCTGCCATGCACACCACTGTTGTTAAGTGTTCTCCTGATGGTGGACTCATGACCATTAACATTAGCCAATGTGAGAAAGGCCTTCAGTTGCTTAGAAGTTACCCTGGGGTCCTTTGTGACCTCGCTGACTATTACATGCCTTACTCTTGGAGGGATCTTTGTTGGTCGACCACTCCTGGGGAGGGTAACAATGGTCTTGAGCTTCCTCCATTTGTACACAATCTGTCTAACTGTGGATTGGTGGAGTCCAAACTCTTTAGAGATGGTTTTGTAACCTTTTCCAGCCTGATGAGCATCAACAATGCTTTTTCTGAGGTCCTCAGAAATCTCCTTTGTTTGTGCATTGATACACTTCCACAAACATGTGTTGTGAAGATCAGACTTTGATAGATCCCTGTTCTTTAAATAAAACAGGGTGCCCACTCACACCCGATTGTCATCCCACTGATTGAAAACACCTGACTCTAATTTCACCTTCAAATTAACTGCTAATCCTAGAGCAGGGGTCTTCAATCCTATCCGCAAAGGGCCGGTGTAGCTGCAGGCTTTCATTACAGCCAAATTGGAGGCTCACTTGATTGTTGATTGGAGACGAGGGTGAAATGATTAAACAAGTGAAATCAGGTGTAGCTCCTGCTTGGTTGGAATGAAAGCCTGCAGCCACACTGGCCCTTTGCGGATAGGATTGAAGACCCCTGTCCTAGAGGTTCACATACTTTTGCCACTCATAGATATGTAATATTGGATCATTTTCCTCAATAAATAAATGGCCAAGTATAATATTTTTGTCTCATTTGTTTAACTGGGTTCTCTTTATCTACTTTTAGGACTTGTGTGAAAATCTGATGATGTTTTAGATCATATTTATGCAGAAATATAGAAAATTCTAAAGGGTTCACAAACTTTCAAGCACCACTGTAAATATCTTTTGCCAAATTATTAGGGCATGTTACAAAAAATAAAGAAAAAATCAGAGCCCTCTTCTCCAGTTTACGAGTCCAAATGCAGTTAATGCATGAGTCTGAGTTCAAGTCCGAGTCATCAGTGCTCAAGTCCAAGTCAAGTCACAAGTCCTTAAAATTAGGGCACAAGTCAGACTTGAGTACTACAAGCCTGATATGGGCATAATGGTCTGGTGTTCACATATATGCAGTTTGAAATATTGTCTATGTGGACTTCCTGTCTCCAGGTTCCCATCGGTTGCCTCTAGGTTCTCTAGTTTCCTCTGATCAGCTGCAAAACCACCGTTCCCCTACAGGCAACACCTCCCTCAGCCAACACACAGTTTAGACAAAGTTATCTCTGACCCAGCTTTTGGTGATCTTTTCAAAGCTGCAACCAATAAGATGAGGCCTCATACAGTATGTGACACAGCAAAAAACAAGTATTTTCTCCATCTTCTCCAAACAATGACTTCTCTAAAGCCAGAACCTTTTTTTTATTCATATGCATGCTAGATTGACACATGTAGAATGGACTCGATCTGTGAATGATCCATGTTTCAAACATGCTTTGAATAAGTAGAACCACTTAACCTTTACTTTAAACTTATTATTTATACAGTAAATTCACGGTGAGCAAAGTGCAAAACACTGATTATCCATAGCCACTCTAACTGTGAGTGTGTGTGGGCATGGTCCCTTGAAATTATGGCTCTGAGTAATAACTATTGTTAACGTAAAAAGAAAAGGTTTGACCGGCGTTTGTTAAACTGTTTGTTTGTTCCTGTATAATAGTACATGTCTAACGGACAGTTAAGTGCCACTGCATTTTGAGTCTAGTGTTTGCATTCTCCATTTTGAAACCCGCCTTCCTCTCTCTCTCCCTCTCTACACGCTGTTTGCACTGATATTGGAGATGCTTTAATCTCATTGTACATGTGTATAGTGACAGTAAAGGCATTCTATTCTATTCTAATATGTAAGACGCTCTTGCTCTTTTTTTTTGTTTTTAGGAGTTCTAACAGCAAAAAGCGACCATTATCACTTATGTTTGAGATAAAATTGAGCAATGTCATCGTGTACCATCAGCAAATAACCACTAACTATAAATAATGAAAGTACAGCACCAATGAACAAATCTGCACCAGACTCACTCATCATATTACAAATATTTCAATACGAACATATCAAAAGCACTAACACTTTGTTCTTAGCATTAAAATAAATCACATTGTGATATTAACCAAATCCTGGCTGTAACCAGGATTTTTCAAATACCGAGGTCAAACATTGCAATACATCTTATTTGCAAAAAAAAAATAAAAAATGTCCTAATATGGTGACTTTTCATACATTTTGGAAACGAGTCAAAATCACAAGCCCAACAAGATGAACATGTAGGTGAACATGCTTATTTTAACAATTTCAAAACTGCACGATCACAAAAGTATTGTGTGTGTGTGTGTGTGTGTGTGTGTGTGTGTGTGTGTGTGTGTGTGTGTGAGTGAGTGTGGGTGAGTGAGTGAGAGAGTGAGTGTGTGTATGAGAGTGAGTGAGAGTTTGAGTGAGTGATGGAGTGTGAGTGAGTGAGTGAGTGAGTGAGTGAGTGAGTGAGTGTGAGTGAGTGAGTGAGTGAGTGATGGAGTGTGAGTGAGAGAGAGAGTGTGAGTGAGTGAGTGAGTGAGTGAGTGAGTGATGGAGTGTGAGTGAGTGAGTGAGTGAGTGAGTGAGTGAGTGAGTGAGTGAGTGAGTGAGTGATGGAGAGTGAGTGAGTGAGTGAGTGAGTGAGTGAGTGAGTGATGGAGTGTGAGTGAGTGAGTGAGTGAGTGATGGAGTGTGAGTGAGTGAGTGAGTGAGTGAGTGAGTGAGTGAGTGATGGAGAGTGAGTGAGTGAGTGACAACACAATCTAGCCGAGCCTGAATGGACTTCACTTGCTTTTTAAAAAATATCTGCCCTTTTCAATAGCAAAATACGAGACGGTTATTGGACAAAACCGACTAAAACGCTCCATTCGGAGACTGAGCCTCACTGGAGATGGAAGTCAATAAGAGGGGCGGGACAAGACTTCCCGAGAGGAGGCTCATCTCCAGCTGGTGATCGGAGGAGGAGCTGTGAACGCGGCTGGGCTCTTCATGATTGACAGAAAGCAGTCAGAGGTGGTGCATCATCTCATCTCATTATCTCTAGCCGCTTTATCCTTTATCCTGTCCTACAGGGTCGCAGGCAAGCTGGAACCTATCCCAGCTGACTACGGGCGAAAGGCGGGGTACACCCTGGACAAGTCGCCAGGTCATCACAGGGCTGACACATCGACACAGACAACCATTCACACTCACATTCACACCTACGCTCAAACCTAACCTGCATGTCTTTGGACTGTGGGGGAAACCGGAGCACCCGGAGGAAACCCACACGGACACGGGGAGAACATGCAAACTCCACACAGAAAGGCCCTCGCCGGCCCCGGGGCTCGAACCCAGGACCTTCTTGCTGTGAGGCGACAGCGCTAACCACTACACCACCGTGCCGCCCATGGTGCATCATGTTGTAAATAAAATGTGAACATAAGTTTGCTACCCGTTTTCATTTCCGTTCGAAAATACAACCAATGATCAAAACAATAGTGTCTTGTGTTCACGTTAGGCAAGGCAAGTTTATTTATATAGCAGATTTCATACACAGTGGCAGTTCAATGTGCTTTACAGAAGTAAAAGCAAAACAGTAAGCAATAGAAAATAAAATTACATAAAATAAATGGGGAAGAAAAATAATAAGAATTAAACAATAGTAGAAATAAAATAATAAAATGAAATAAAAGTTCAATTAAAAAAAAGCCTATAGTCTGGTAAGTTAGCAAAATAGCTCAAGTCTCGTCAGCACCCAATAACTTCATAAACAACAGGTCACGACTGTCCAGCCTTTTCTGATCTGAAACGCACCAAATCAAATCGAGAGAGAGAATAAAAGAGTTTGTGCCGCCTGGAAAACGAAAATCCTATCTAGCTAAGTGGCTTCGACTGTTGTTGCTTGAAATGCTAATTAAAATTGCACTGTTAATGATCATAAGCATTCCGGCACATAACTGTCAGTGACTGGCAAAATTAACTCCCCTTCTTCCCTCTTTCTTTTTCTCTCACTTGCTGACTTTCCAGAGCTGAGTTTGGTTTGTTTTAGTGTAGTAGACTTCTTCATCTTATGTCAATTTTCAGATTCCATGACTAATTGACAAACTGGCTGGCTGCGGAGTCGGACCTTGATGAGAACACTTCTCAGCTCTTGTATATCCCGCGGTGCTTAGCTGACTATCGCGAGGCTGCCTAAGATGAAATGTTTCCAATGTCAGATATTTCAGCTTCGTTTAAAAATGATTATGTGGACTTTATTTTTAGACAAACAAATGAGAACAGGGGGATGCAAGCTGAATTTAGAATTTTCCACCGATCAAAGTCAGAACGATTTTCATCATATATATTAATTTCACATTGAGTGAAAAAAAAAATACCGTGGGAAAAAAATGCCGAGGACATGACCTCGGTGTCCTCAATGGTAGTTACGGCCCTGATTGTGACATCTTTTTTATATCGATTATGTACCCCTGACATTTGTATTACAAATGCTGTGCGAAATTAAGTAAAATTAAGCTTACTTTGTCTTGTTCTTTCAAATACTTCCTACACTCTAAAAAATAAAGGTGCTTCAGTGGTTCTTCAAATCTCTGGATGGTTCCATGGAGAGTCAAAACTCTGTGATGAACCATTACATTATACGAAAGGTTCTTCACATTGGAAATGGTTCTTCAGATCCTGGCATTCTCTTCCCATTTGCTGGTCAATGTACATAGGCTATGTTTACACAAATCTGTCTTCACTGCTCAAACAAATGGTTTAAATGGTTCTTTAAAGAACTGTTGCATGAACGGTTCTTTGAAGCCCTGAAAAAGGTTCTTCTATGGCATCGCCCTGAAGAACCGGTACTGGCCCCATTATTTTTTAGAATGTAGGATTGTTATATGTGTCAAAATCAATTTGCATGCCTGTTTCTGTTGAGGCTTGGAAGAAGTTTATGGAATCAATTTTGTGCCAAAATGTTCATACAATAGTTTTGAAATATCAAACAAAAACGACAAATCAAAAGACAAAAAAAGAAAAAGAAAAGTCAATTTTTTTTTAGACTGGCAAACAAATTATTCGTGTAATCGTGCAAAATATCAGTCTATTACTCTTCAGAAACCTTTTATTTTTGTTCCGCGTCTTTCTCAGTTTTGTTTGATGTAATTTATTTTGGTTGCGATTTTGCTGCAGTTTTGGCACAAACTTCCCATGTGGGCGGGCTGTCCAGGGATGCATTCCCATTGGCTAACTTGTGTTTGACTGACAGCTGCGCTCAGCCATTCCCTACTCGGATTCTGGCGGACTGTTTGACGAGTGACCGATCCATTGACGGTAAACAAGGATGGAGTGGACTTCAGTGGCGACTATGATACTGAATTTACACTTTGTTGAATTAATTCAGTATCATAGTCGCCACTGAAGTCCACTCGATCCTTGTTTACCGTCAATGGATCGCTCACTCGGCAAACAGTCCGCCAGAATCCGAGTAGGGAATGGCTGAGCGCAGCTGTCAGTCAAACACAAGTTAGCCAATGGGAATGCATCCCTGGACAGCCCGCCCACACGGGAAGTTTGTGCCAAAACTGCAGCAAAAAGTCAGGGAGCGCAAACGAGAAAGCTGGAATCGCAACCAAAATAAATTACATCAAACAAAACTGAGAAAGACGCGGAACAAAAATAAAAGGTTTCTGAAGAGTAATAGACTGATATTTTGCACGATTACACGAATAATTTGTTTGCCAGTCTAAAAAAAATAACTTTTTTTTCTTTTTTTGTCTTTTGATTTGTCGTTTTTGTTTGATATTTCAAAAGTATTGTATGAACATTTTGGCACAAAATTGATTCCATACTGCCGAACGACTGGTTATGTATTCAATAGCAATGACAACTTTTTGAGCGCGGCAGCGCGGCGCCTAATGACACTTGTTGAAATACCCGAGTTCCAAGGGGGGCCCCCTAATGCACAACAGCGCCACCCTACATGCTTTGGCCGAAAAGTGCAATGACAGTCTGTTGTCAAACCCCTGACTGTCCGTCCGGTCAAGTGGTCGCAGAGCTCCGCGGCAAAAAAAAAAAAAAAGCGAAATTACCCCTCAGGGAGCCAGAAGAGAAAGAAGAAAAGGGAAGAGGAAGACAGAAAAAAACAAGACACTGGTAAGTGAGAATGTACACTCAAAGAAATGAAACATGCATGTTGCTGGAGTTAAATAACTAGTTCATGTTAAATTTATTAAATATTGTCGTGTTTAACGATTAAATGAAGTGGGTTTTGTTTTAATAACCTAACAGTATTGTTTTTATGATTATTAGACCTTATTGAGTTGGATTTATGTAATACAGTTGATTAAACTGCATTAAGGTTGTCCCAATGCGCTCTCCGTACTTTCCTGCACGCGCTCAGTAAGGCGGACCGGGGGAGCAGCGGCCGTTTGTGTAGAAATGCAGCGCCTGGTTCAACTGCATGAAAGTTGTCATTTAACCCAATTGATACCACATTGATACTGACGACTTAAGTCTTGAGCTTGTTTTGGGCTGTTACACACTTTGTTTGCATTGGTAATGCTGCCAGATGTTTTCTGTTTATAGACAGCCTAAGGTTTTTTTATGCACTTAAAGATGCCCGTGCACTTTACAACAAAGGCAAAGGCTTTTTTTTTTCTTTAAAATAACTTGAATCACCTTTCTATTTTTTTTGACATTGTAATCTGCCAAATGTTTAGTTTTTCAAATTGAAAGATGGACTTGGGCAAACAAATAAAACTGAGTTAAATAGTTATTTTGTGTTGTGTACAGTACTTTAAGTAGATTAGATTAGATTACATTACATTACATTAGATTCAACTTTATTGTCATTCTCACTCACTCACTCACTCACTCACTCACTATCCGTTTACGTCATTATGTTCCACTTGGGGGCGGGTATGACGTTGCATGTGAGTATTCACAGCCTTCTTCTAGGCAACCCGGTCAGTGGCCACTTCCGGGGACAGATGGAATGTCTTCAGGTCGTCAGCGACCACCTTGGCCCACGTCTTCCTGGGTCTGCCTCTTCTCCTGGTGCCAGCGACCTCCAACTTTTCAATGGCTGATATTGGGCCAGATGCTCTTTTGGTGTGGCCAAACCACCGAAGCCGTCCACGGCGAAGTGCGGCTTCAAGGGGGACAATTTCAAGTTTGTCCCAGATACTTGGGCTGGTTTCATCATTGGGGTTCAGGCCACACATCCACCTCAACATAGCCCGCTCATTCCTTTCAAGTCTTGACAGGTCAACCATTTTAGGGGCCCAGCACTCACTTGCGTAGAGCAGGGCACCCCTGACACAGCTACCATAGACTCTACCCCTTGTTCTGAGTGATAAACTCTTGCATGTCAGCAAAGGGAGCAGCTCCCTGAACTTTCCCCAAGCAGCTCTTACTCTTGCTATTATGGCAGCTTCACAGCCACCACCAGCACAGATGGTATCGCCAAGATAACGGAAGGAATCTACTACTTCAAGGTGTTGCTCGTTCACCATAACATAATCACATGGTCTGCTATTGACCAGTATAAATACAGGGTAACGAAATGCAGTTAGCATCTAATCAGAAGTGCAAATACCAGAAATGCAGTATAATACAAATAAATACAGTATTTGCAGATAAGCAATATGTATAGATGAATGCAGCTATGTACAGCTAGTGTAAATGAGACGGTTATAGTGAGTAGAGAATGTACAGATAAATAAATAAATAAATAAATAGGATGTTCAGTAGTTCTGTGCAGTATATGTACGGTAGTTAAGGGAGAAGTAACTACAGGTAGATATTGTTGGAACAAATGCAGACAGTACAGAATGCAGAAATATAAATTAAACACAAGTTTATTAAATAAATCCAACATAACTCTGTTCACCAAATGCAACATGATGTTGTTAATTAAATCCAACATAACTTTGTCAGCTAAATCCAACATGGCTTTATTTAATACCGTCCATGCAACATTGTGTAGTAAATCTAACATAACTCTGTTGAATGAACTCAACATAACTGTATTCAATACATCTAAATTAGCACAGTTTCGTGGGACTGGTTGCCATAACTCGGTTAAGTAAATCCAATGTTTTATTTTTTTGAGTGTACACACTCATTAATACCAAGTAGGTCGACAAGCAAATTTGGTAGCTAGCTTACGTTAATGGTAGTTATCTTGTAGACAGTGTTTATAACAGTGATGTAAATGTTGTCATGCACAACAGGCTTACAAACTTGCAAGGACTGGCTAAAAATTCTAATATGTGTCACACAAATAGGTGAAAGACTGTCAACCTCTCCCAGATTAACTTATTGTGTTTATCAAATGTCATAGTCAGAGTTAGTTTCAGCGAGCTGCATGGCTTTCATCAGAAGTAGCTAGTGTGTCGTGAGCATGAATGGAGCAGGACAGGGGATGGCTCACAAGAAAGCTCTTTTTTACATAAATAGGCTACGTTTGTGACCTTGGTCGGATATTAATGCAGTAATTCAGCTAAGAAACCCGAACTTTCTGCAAGGAAGCCCTGCTGCGATCAGCACAGCTAATGGCTACGACATGGCAAGTTTGCTTCACTTGTGTCTCTGTATTGTTTTTGCTTCCATGGGAAGGAAGGACAGCCCTTGCCATTTTCTCTGATTCTAGTAACCTCTGCAAGAATTCCATGCATCGTGACTGAACTGGAACATTTAATCACCATTTGAAGTTATTTCTACTTGTGTATATACTGTAAATATTTAGTGTTGTGTTATTTGCACATTTTATATTACTTTGTCTTATTTTCATATTTTATATATATATATATATATATATATATATATATATATATATGTGTGTGTGTGTGTGTGTATATTTTGTCTATTCTTGTGTTTAATTGGGTTTGATAATTATTTATAATAATGTAAAGAGTTCATTTATTAAGTAAAAATCGTAAGAATGATTACAATATGTGTGATGTTTATTTATTAAGTCTTCAGTGGGTAGGCGGCCATAAGGCCTTTTGTCGAGGGGGGGATAATTATGGGCCCCAGATCCCCCTTTGCCTAGGGCCCCCAAATAGCTTGAAATGGGCCTGCCCTGTACAACAAAGTATTTACCCCTGCTAACTTGCTGGGTGTTTTATCGCTTAAGACGGTAAATGACTTTTTTTTTTTTTACCGCTTGTTCTCAAACTTTTTCAGTCCCAATTAAAGCAGCATCAAACTCTTTTATCCACACCCATAGGATGAAGATAAACATCATTGTGCTCCTACGTAACGCTGTTTTAATCTATTTATATAGTGTGGACGACTTTTACAGTTTATAACACAAGTCGAAGGCATCTCGTTCAACACTGTATTCCTGCCTTACCCCGGATGAAAAAAAAACATCCGAGTCGTTGAATAATATTCTGCTCCTATACGTAACGCTGTAAATGCTGGCAAATTCCGTCTCAAAATTTGTATGAACCTTGTATTAATGAAAAACAAACACATAGTGTAGAGCCTCTGATTTTCCGTTTCAAAAAACAGCAAATTCCGTTTCGGAGGATAGTGAATTCCGTTTCAGATAATTTGATATTTAATTTAGAAAAAAATTAATAAAATTTAAAAACTGTGACATTTAGCCCACTTTGTTATATGTTACAATAAAATTATATTTTATTTGATGTTTATATCTTTGATTTTGCTACAATTAATAACTCGTATGCTTTCGCAAATGCTTTTTTTGGCACTGAAAACTAGGTTTAAGATTATTTCAAGGACATTTTAACATATAAAGTTATTGTTTCAGGTATCTGGTGGTGGGAGGCTTCTGCATAGCTTTATTGTGGCTGTTTGAATGTTGCTAGCACCAGCCTCTTGTGCTCGAAATGTAGTTTATATTTAAAGAAGCTTGTAAACAGTCTATGTAGTCTGATGTCTTATTGCACCTCTATAACGGTAAAAAACACTCACATTTCATGTTTTCTTTTTGCATGTGGTGTTTTGTATGCTTTTAATTTGGCTATCATTAAAACATTGTTTCATAAGACTTTCCCCCTTTGTGAAATTGTCAATGTTGAGAATTTTATTTTGCATTTCCAAATTTGATAATTTTGACTTTTTTCAACATTAAAAATGTGTTGACTGACCTATCATTTTTTATAAAATAAATAAATAAATTATATTTTTGGTGCACAAATCACAAATTATAGGGGGGGGGCCTATAACCAAAAAAGTCACCCTTAGCCTTCATCATTCAATTATTTAACTGCCCCCTCCCAAAGAAATATTTCATATATTTTAATTAAGTATTTATTACCCCCTCATCAAGGAAATTAAAAAGTTTTAGTAGCTTTTTTTAACCTGCCCCCGACATTTCATTTTAACAACCCATTCTTGAAAAATATTAATTTCTCCTAATTTTTGTATATTTTTCATTAGTTATCATTAAATCATTTTTAGTTATATTTAATTTTGGGTATTTTTATTCTCATCTCATCGCATTATCTCTAGCCGCTTTATCCTTCTACAGGGTCGCAGGCAAGCTGGAGCCTATCCCAGCTGACTACGGGCGAAAGGCGGGGTACACCCTGGACAAGTCGCCAGGTCATCACAGGGCTGACACATAGACACAGACAACCATTCACACTCACATTCACACCTACGCTCAATTTAGAGTCACCAGTTAACCTAACCTGCATGTCTTTGGACTGTGGGGGAAACCGGAGCACCCGGAGGAAACCCACGCGGACACGGGGAGAACATGCAAACTCCACACAGAGAGGCCGGCCCCGGGGCTTGAACCCAGAACCTTCTTGCTGTGAGGCGACAGCGCTAACCACTACACCACCGTGCCGTGGTATTTTTATTAATAAAATAATTTTTTTTAGTCATTTAAGAAAAATATTTAGCTGAATCAAGTGCTGCCATCTAGTGCCAAGTGACAGCAAATGGAAACATTGCACAAGACACCATACACAGGCCATGTAGCAACCTGAAAACTGACTTGCCTTAACAGGTCTCTATCTCAGTCAATTCTTAACGGATTTTCTCATCTCATCTCATTATCTCTAGCCGCTTTATCCTTCTACAGGGTCGCAGGCAAGCTGGAGCCCATCCCAACCGACTACGGGCGAAAGGCGGGGTACACCCCGGACAAGTCGCCAGGTCATCACAGGGCTGACACATAGACACAGACAACCATTCACACTCACATTCACACCTACGCTCAATTTAGAGTCACCAGTTAACCTAACCTGCATGTCTTTGGACTGTGGGGGAAACCGGAGCACCCGGAGGAATCCCACGCGGACACGGGGAGAACATGCAAACTCCGCACAGAAAGGCCCTCGCCGGCCCCGGGGCTCGAACCCAGACCTTCTTGCTGTGAGGCGACAGCGCTAACCACTACACCACCATGCCGCCCTCTTAACAGATTTTTAAACCGAAAAAAGTTTTAGAAAGCTTAGAATGTGTAGATTCCATTTCTAACAATAAATTCCGTTTCAGATGCATAATTCCGCGATTTCTGTCCGTTTTCCGCGATCGCGGATTTTCAGTCCCTCTAATAGTGGCCCACTGAGTTAGTGAAGGTGGGCTATTCAGGAGTAGTGGGCTGCCTGCTTGCGCCCGAGGAGCAGAGATGCGGTTTTGTCTGCTCAAGGAAACGTGAATTACAATCGTTAGTGCATCCATTGTTGTAAGTGTTTAAAAGCTAAAATATTGTCGTCTCACTTCAGAACTACAACTGGAATTATTACGTGCTTGCTTTTTGCATTTCTTGTCTGTCTTTTCTTTAAGGTAAGGGTGGGAAGGGAATTCGTCAACCATCTAATGGTGAGGTTGGAGGAGGCCTTGGCAAGGCAACCAATTGATGTGGACTACATCGAGTTCATTTGTAGGAGTGACTTAGCAGTGATGGAGTCTTTGGCCCAGCACATCCACTTCCCGGATGAGGTAGTTTAATAATCCTTCCAGGGTAGCCATGAATTATAATAGCATGCATCTCTATTAAAGGACTGTAAGGTGTGATGATGCCAATGATGTAATTGATTTTTTTTACAGAGCGGGACACTGTACAATGATTATTACCTTATGGAACATGTAAACACGCCAGGCTTAGTCTCTGCTGTGGCGCACTGTGCATTGACCAAAAAAAAAAAAAAAATGCCACATTAGTTATGAGTGCATGCTTGTTTATTATTTAATTTATTTATTAATTGTGCATGGGACGCAAGCGCAGGTTTGATCAGCCTGTAGCTGGCCGCCTGTGGTGAGCGTGTATAGTGTTTAAAGGCAGAAACACCCCATGACCCAGAGGAACACTACTGATGATGCACCCTAAATTCAGCTTACAACCCATCATTCACTAAGGTTTAGCTCAATTGTGCTGAGTAGATCAGGGAGGCAGCCCCAGCAACCAACAACCACAACCTAAGTTCAACTAAGCATCCATCATTTATCTAGTCTACCACTCTTCATACACCAAATGTTGCTGCCTTGGCACCAACCAACAAACTCCAAAATGTTGCTGCCCCAGCAACCAACTAACACCAATGTTGTTGAGGGGACAGGAAAAAAGCCCTGGCAACCAACAAACTCCAACACCTCCTAAATTCAACTTTGTCAGGTTTTCTGCACAAGGAATGTAACATCTCATCCTGCGTTTTTTAAATCTCACTGTGTGTAATGTGGCCAGAAAAGTTAAAATGTTTTTTTTTTTTGTAAAACTAGCCCAGTCAGTCTTGACTTGAAATTCTGCCCTACATATTTTTGTGTTTGTGAACCCTGCTGTATGAAATGTACTACAGTTTGTAACTACTACACCAAAATATTGCAGTGACATACATCTTTTTTTTTTAGATTCATCAGGGTCTTCTACATCTGCTGTCCCTCATCACCGAAGAGATAAATAGTCCAGAGATCCCAGCAGTAATTTAAAAAAATAGAGGAATGTAAGAAACTATCAGCAGGGGTCAAAGGGGCTGCAAGCCCCCTGAAGCTGTTGAGATTTTAACATTTAAAGATGCTATAGAACACATTTTTTACATAGATTTAACATAGAAAAGCAACAGAATTTAACAATAATGTGTATCTATTTGATGCCATATTTTGTAATCAGTGACATAAGTGGCAAAAAAAATTGTTATTTATAAAAATTAGATGAAAATGTAGCTTTGAAGAATATACTTCTTCTAACCCGGACACTGTTCCGCTATCTATTTTATGGACGATATCTTTTTTCCACGACATATTGAATTAAGTTCAACGCATTAGAAACAAAAGCACGAAAGGAGTTAAAACACATTTTCTAGCAAATGGGCGCAGCCATATTGTTTTCTCGTTCAGCAGGGCTATTCAATTAGTTTTCCATTTGGGCCACATTTCAAATCCAAGAACTTGAGGTGGGCCACAAATTTTCCACGGTCACGAACAAGTGGTAATTTTTCAGTTTTCAAGTAGCCTACAAGGTCTCATCTCATCTCATTATCTCTAGCCGCTTATTATTTGCTGATGACAATCTTATTGCAACACATAATGACTTCAATCATTTGATTAATAGTGTGAATGATCTGATCTCATTATCTGTAGCCGCTTTATCCTGTTCTACAGGGTCGCAGGCAAGCTGGAGCCTATCCCAGCTGACTACGGGCGAAAGGCGGGGTACACCCTGGACAAGTCGCCAGGTCATCACAGGGCTGACACATAGACACAGACAACCATTCACACTCACATTCACACCTACGGTCAATTTAGAGTCACCAGTTAACCTAACCTGCATGTCTTTGGACTGTGGGGGAAACCGGAGCACCCGGAGGAAACCCACGCGGACACGGGGAGAACATGCAAACTCCCCACAGAAAGGCCCTCGCCGGCCCTGGGGCTCGAACCCAGGACCTTCTTGCTGTGAGGCGACAGCGCTAACCACTACACCACCATGCCGCCCGCCTACAAGGTCTATTATATTATATTTCATTTTTAGCCTTGAACTTAACATTGAATATTCAAAATGCACACAAACAACTCTCTTTCCCATCTCCTTTATTTAAAACAAACAAAAAAAAAATAGAACATTTATCTCAACATTTCTCATTGATATGCTTGTCAGGCTACTGATACTAAACAGAACACAGCTTTAGCCCACAGCTGCCGTTGACTTTAATGAGAGAAGTGACATTTCTTGTTTTGCACAAGATCTGTGATGTTTGGTTCATAAGATGTCAATGCAATCGCGACACGTTGATTGAGAATGCATATGTGGCAGCGGGGGCGGGGTCAAGCGCCGGTCTGTGACAGGAGGGCGGAGTCAGGGAAGGTAAGTGGCAGAATCACTACACCTGTCGTTAATTCATGTGTTTAAGGAGAGAGAGAGAGAGAGAGAGAGCAGAGGGAGCTCTCTCCACAACTAGACGACTGATGTGTGTGCGTGTGTCTGAGTGTGTGTGAGAGAGTGCAGATATACGCTGAAAAGCTAAATGAAAGCGAGTTTTGTCCTGCCGTCCTTCTGTGCTCCACCCACCTACACGAACTGTCACAGTGGTGCCGAAACCCGGGACGAGCACACCACTGGGACAGTTCGTGTAGGTGGGTGGAGCACAGAAGGACGGCAGGACAGAACTCGCTTTCATTTAGCTTTTCAGCGTATATCTGCACTCTCTCACACACACTCAGACACACGCACACACATCAGTCGTCTAGTTGTGGAGAGAGCTCTCTCTCTCTCTCTCTCTCTCTCCTTAAACACATGAATTAACGACAGGTGCAGTGATTCTGCCACTTACTGTACCTTCCTTGACTCCGCCCTCCTGTCACAGACCGGCGCTTGACCACGCCCCCACTGACACAGCATATTTGCTAACTATTTGCATTTTACTGAGTTAACAGTAGCTGGGAAATAATAAAAGTGCAAAATAACTATTATAACATCATCTATTTATTGATATTCGGTAAATTAAAATACATATATTAAGTTTTGGAGACTGGTGAATGGTATTTTACTTTTAAAGGTGAAGCATCACGTCGGCCGCATCCGGGCCGCGGGCCGCCAATTGAATAGGCCTGGCGTACAGTCTCGCGGTATTTACATCAATTTAACTTCCGAGTGTTCCCGAATGTCAACGAGAACAAACGAAGCTGACAAAAACATTGCTAAACAAGCAAACCAAATCAGAACGTATTCTGCTGGTCATTTTACTTAAACAAACATATTTTTAACGGATATACAAGAGATTTAAAAAAAAAAAAAACACCACCACTTTGGCTAGAAAAATAGCGGAATTCTGCTAAATAGCCGACGTCTGGGATCCCTGGATAGTCGAAGACCTACTGTTTTTCTTGAAAGAACTGGTCACACCGGTCGTCCAAAGATCGTCGTATCTCAAGACCACTTACAACATTTACTAGATATAGACCTCTCTGTATCCTGTATTGCCAAATTACTTGGTGTATCAGAGAGAACAGTATATCGGAGGATGGAGCAGTGGGGTTTGTCAATATCACAGACCTACAGTCAAATCTCTGATGATGAGTTGGACCACCTGACCACCCAAATAAAAATCACAGCTCCAAACTCAGGTTGGTACTTGACAGCCACCATAATTCTTTCCATGAAACACAAATTGCTTACCCATTCTTGCCCATAGTGCAGATCACTATATTGTCTCTTTTTCTACTAAATGCCACACACAGCCCAGCCCGTACATACTCCACTACTCACACTCCCACCACTTGACATGTACAGAAACTGTTGCAATTCCTGCAGTTCAAGCACATCTCGTTTGTTTCATTGCAAATCCATTGTAGTGATGCAAAAAAGCCATTAGGATGAAAATTGTGTTGGTGTTCCAATATTTATGTAGGGAACTGTATATTAGAAACTATCCCTTTCTATTCCACAGGTTATGTCATGGTTAGAGGACGGTTACGTGCTCAGGGATACAAAATCCAATGGACAAGGGTGTGGGATTCAATGCACCGGATAGATTCACTTGGGATCTATGAGAGAATGCAGCAAGTCAGATGCATAGTGAGAAGAACATACAAAGTGCCTGCACCGTTGTCTCTGGTTCATATTGACACCAATCATAAACTGATACGGTAATTATATCCCCGAAACGCAAAGTGTTTTTGGTCCGACCGCCGCCGCCATATATATTTTGTGTTGACGCGATAACTTTTGACCGGTTGTACAGATTTGGCACAAATTTTGTATGCTAACACTTTACAATTGGTACATGAAATGATTCAATTTTGGAACTATTTTTACTTTACTTTTTCAGATATGGTCTGGTGATCTTCGGAGCCATTGACGGCTTCTCCAGAAAAGTTAGTATTGCACCCTCAAAGGAAATTTGTGGGTTAGAACGACTGTTTATAAATGTTAACCTATACATTGTAACACATACCAAGGAGCTGTAACCATATAATACTTCATTCATTAAAACACCCCAAGGTACAGTGCCCTATATAATTATTGACACCCCTGGTTAACTTGTGTTCTGTAGCTCCTATTTTTTCCCTAAATAATATAGGACAAAGTAGAGAGAAGTCGACAATCCTAACTGTAATTCAAGTGCATTCATTAAGTGAGAAAAAAACCCACATCAAGAAATAAATATTTTACATGAACTCATAGTCCTACTCATCACCTTCATTGCTACCTTCACAATTTTGCTTACTGGTGCTTTTAATTGAGCAGATAGTGGGCCAAACCAGACTACCATTCCATGCCTGATTAGACTTTCCATTACCGCATTATAGAATAATGACATGATCCTGGTGATTACTCCAAACAACCTAAGTCTCCTTAGAAAATTTAATTGCGGGTTCACAGATGCTCTACATGTGCACTCCATTTAAGCAGGTTGTCTATGTGGATAGTATCCACTGGATACCCAGATACTTAAAGGATGCTACTTGCTCAATAATGCCGTTATTTATTACCACTGGATCAAAATAAACATGCACCCTTGTCCAGGCTGATTTACCACTGTTCCAGTTATTTTAAACGTCTTGATTCCTCTGACAGTAGACATGGCCTCATATAGTTTTTAACTTATTTTCTTGTAGGTGATGTACTTACGGGTTGCAAACAACAACCAAGCGGCCACGGCTTTGGAGTTTTTCCTTGAGGGTGTAGAAACTCATGGCTGTCCATCAAGGTATTTTATTTTGGCATATTGACAATGGCCTAAGCACTCTGTTAGTACTGACATTACCAACATGTATCCCTAGTAGGCCTAAACATTCATAGGCCTATTCTACAGGGTGTCTCAAAAAAATGTACTCACACTTTGAATGACGAGAAAACCTTTATTTATGAACATAGAGTGAAATGGAATAGCTTCGAATACAGAAGACAAATGTAATTGAAGAATCATATTCGCAAATGTTCAGATTGATGACCATTATTGTCCAGACAACGCTGATAATGCACACCAAGGGATTCGCAAACGTCACGAAACAGGTCATTAGGAATATCGTGACATTGTCTTTCAATTTCCAATTTCAATGCATCAATTGTTCTTGGTTTGGTGCGATAATTTCCTGCCATGCTGTGATTAATTAATTACACCTGCAACACAAAAAAGGCAGCATGTTAGGGACAGTTAAAGTGTGAGTACATTTTTTTTGAGACACCCTGTATATAATAACCCTGTTTCCAGCACCTTGTAAGATAAAGTTACTGTATACTGTTTCTATAGAAAACCTAATGTAAATCAAGTTTAAGTTGAAGTACTGATGTCATTGATTCATGCCCTGCTTCAAATCTATACAATCTTAGAGTTCGAGGAGACCAAGGAGTCGAAAATGTTGACATTGCCCGTTACATGTTTACGGTCCGTGGTTGTGGCAGGGGAAGTTTTATCTCTGGCAAAAGCGTCCGTAATCAGTGGTATGTCTTTTTTTTTTTTTTTACTTCAGTTCACAGGCTTGTCGCCAACCCCCCCCACCCCTATTCCACAAACTGTCAAGCCAGTCACCTTGTCCTCCCCAAACACATACACACACAGGACTGCTACATTCACTTAAATTCACTTGTTCAAAACACTGCTTTATTGAAATGCACCTGCTTCCTACTTGAATACTAGAGTAAATCATTTTTTTTTTTGTCTGTATCTGTTTTCAGTATTGAGCGCCTATGGCGAGATGTATGGAATGCTGTCTCCAGACTCTATTATGACCTGCTCCACACCTTGGAGGAGGATGGGCTGCTTGACCCAGCAAACAGCACACATCTCAGGGTGGCCGCGGGTCCTTAAAAAGTCTTAAATTTAATTTTCCTAAAATAAGGCCATTAAAAAGTCTTAAATTTCAAATCCCGTGGTCTTAAATTTTCAATCTTAAATTTATGGAGATTTTACTCAGTCATATCGTTAAAATGTGGTACACTTTGGATGGGGAAAAAGTTTCATCGTTTTTGATGCTCACAGTTGTACCGCGCAGGCTCCGAATCCACTGGTTGCTAGACACACACGTGCTTGACAACCACTCAGTCAGGGCTTTCCACTAAGGCTCATACTAGCCAGCCATGACAAATAAGTAGCCAGCCGGGGGGGGGGGGGGGGGGGGGAGTAAACACAAAACTAGAGGCGACAATCCCCCTGTGTGAAATGGTGAGAGTGCTGCAGGGCACGTATCGCAGGCTGTGAGGCTCCGATGCCTGTGTGAAATGGTGAGAGTGCTGCAGGGCGCGTATCGCAGGCTATGAGGCTCCGATGCCTGTGTGAAATGGTGAGAGTGCTGCAGGGCGCGTATCGCAGGCTATGAGGCTCCGATGCCTGTGTGAAATGGTGAGAGTGCTGCAGGGCGCATATCGCAGGCTGTGAGGCTCCGATGCCTGTGTGAAATGGTGAGAGTGCTGCAGGGCGCGTATCGCAGGCTATGAGGCTCCGATGCCTGTGTGAAATGGTGAGAGTGCTGCAGGGCGTGTATCGCAGGCTGTGAGGCTCCGATGCCTGTGTGAAATGGTGAGAGTGCTGCAGGGTGCGTATCGCAGGCTATGAGGCTCCGATGCCTGTGTGAAATGGTGAGAGTGCTGCAGGCGCGTATCGCAGGCTATGAGGCTCCGATGCTCTGAGCCTGTGTGTGTGAGAGAGAGAGAGAGCAGCCCCGCCCCTCTCTGCTCCCTGAGTGGAGCTCGTCGCCTTGGTAACGGTGCTCAGGTGCAGGGAAGAGACACAATATGACAAGCAAAGAGCGCTTTTTCTCAGTTCCCTCTCCTCGAACAATGGGGATTTACACAGAAACGGAAGGAGCTGTTCACAAAATTCTTGCACATTGAGAGCTACAAGGTTATCATGAACACATTGATATAATTTTTTTGTCCCTAGTGTAAAAAATGTGGACAATAGAGCGAGTTACAAACAAGTGACTTTTCTGATTTTGTAGTAAAAGCGCTGCCAGGTTTATAATGGGAGTCTATGGGGCAGCACGTCTGTCCTCTCCTTACTTTCAGGCTTCTCATTCACAAACTGTAAATCCTATCGCTCATGTAGACACATTGTGTGAATCAGGACAAGTGTGGCTACTACTTTTGAGAAAATTGTGTGTGTAGAGTGAAATTTGTGGCTGAAAACACAGTTTAAATGAGAAAGTTTGAGCTTTTTTTTCAAGCTCTCCACACTCTAACTTAACGAGCTCCACTGAAGTGTAACGCCATAGACACCCATTATAAAGGCGGAATTTCTCCAGAACTGATCGGGAGGAAACACAAAACAAACTCCTGTGCACGCAGGATTAAATGCATTTTCCACAGACCATTTATTTATTCACTTTACTCAAATACAAAGTAAAATGGCAGTAAATCTTCTTTCTTTTCTTGCGTATTGCATCATGAGGCGTTCCTGGCTTGTAAATCTCTTATTTTCGGTGCATGACACATTCACGCAGCTGAGCATGCTATGAATTAACAACGACAGCGGTCTGCAGTGGTGGCTACACAATTACACACTCGGCGAACATTTCTCCATTTGTGTATGAAAATACACTCCAACAACTCAGTTTGGTTTCATTTACAACCAACGGTGTCTTTTGATGCCAGCACGTAATTGAACGAGAGAAGACTGGTTTACTGGAGACAAAATAAGCATTATCTCTGCTTCTGTTCCCTCCGATGTCGCCTCCGACGGCCCCGACACACTACTGCCTCCGCCGTGTGCGCACGCACACCACATGTCGGGGCCGCGGATGAGTTACTCTCCCTTGATCAACGAAGTCGGCGGGGAATTTGTGGTTATTATCGGTACAAACAGCGCGAATCACAAATGAGTGCGGTTCAGTTTGACATTATTGTCAGTCCGTGAGATAAACATTTAATTTTATTAAAATCGAAAATTAATATTTGGAGCCTGTGGGCTACAAAAATAATAGTCATTAAAGTAGCCGGCTGGACTTAATTGTGTAGTCGGCTGTATGGCCGGCAGCCGGTGCTTGTAGAAAGCCCTGCTCAGTGCCTGATCTGTTGATGGATGGTAGTCCGAGCCACAATGGGTAAATGTAAATTTAATGATAACTGGCTGCAAGATGCAAAATACTCGTGGTGGCTGAAAGCTGTACCCAAAGATGCCAACGAGGCATACTGTGTAGCATGCTGTAAGACTTTTAAGTTGGGCACAGTGGACTCTCATATGAAGAGCGCCAAGCACGTTGCTTTTGCTAAAGGCCGCGAGCATCAGCCTCAAATATCCAACTTCAGCGCTGCCACCAGTAACGGTCGTGGAGAAGAGGATAGATCTGCGAGATGGAAGAGAATATTGTGTGTGTGTGTGTGTGTGTGTGTGTGTGTGAGAGAGAGAGAGAGAGAGAGAGAATATATTCTGTTGCGTGCGTGTGAGAGAATAGTATTGTTTGTGTGTGGGTATCGTTCCAAGTGTTTTAAGAAGTGCAAGTGAGCATACCTTTCAAGTGAGTGAGCCGAAGTTTCAAGTGTATGTGCATTCACATTGTTTAACTGTTTTCTGCATTGTTGTTTGACCAAAGATGGAATTGAACAATTCTGCTTACAATGTGACTCCCCAAGCAGAGAAAATAATAATTAAAAAACCTGTTGCATTGGATTCTGTGTGTGTGACTTCATTCACATTTTCACATTGTTACACTGGATTCAAACGTTGTGACTGCATTCTGATTGTCACATAGTTACAAGTTTATCCTTATATTGTGTTCTGAGTGTGTGAATGCCTGTCAAGGAAAATAAATGAAGTACTTCTACTAGAATAGTGTTTTCTGGTGAATGTTTACAAGAACAATAAGTTACATTAAATTATATAGTTTTTTTTTTTTTTCAAAAGAGTATGTTTTTGCGTGACTTTAGATTTGGTCTTAATTTTTTTTGGAACATGGTATGAAAAAGTCTTAAAAAGTCTTAAATTTAACTTGGACAAACCTGTAGACACCCTGCAATATGTTTTCCTTCCCCGCATTCAAATGGATCTGGATGCATTCATTGAAGGGTGGAACAGTCATTCGATGCGCACAGAGAGCAACCGTACTCCCAACCAGCTGTGGACCATGGGCATGATCCAAACACCTGTCAAGGCCCCAGACTACATTGAGGTACTAAATGCTCTGTCGTGTTTGATAGGTCATTGCAATGACACTAACATTGTTAATGTGCTTAAGAATTCAAAGGTACCTTGAGTATTAATCCAGATTAACACTTCCATTTGTATTGTGTATTGATGAAGAGTGAGTACATTTACAAACATAGCTCTGCGTTTACATTGAAGGGGCTTGGTGTTACGCCTGAAGACTGGGAGAGCATGGGTGTCATTCCAGACGCCCACACTGGTATTGTCCTGCCATCAACTGATTGTCCCCTGGATGACAATGGAATGGCAGCCCTTCAGCAAACAGTGGACCCGACAGCAGCCTCAGAGAGTTATGGGTGTGATCTCTATCTGATGGTTGTTCATTTTTGTCAGTCTATTCTCAGTTAAAGTTTTCTGGATTAGGTTTCCTCAATGTCATTTTTGTCCAGCGTTTTTTTTTTTGCCAGGGCGAAAGAAGAACAGGGTTACGTCCAGGGTGAGCAACAAACTGTAGACAGTAATTTTTTTGTTTGTTTTGTCTGACAGATTTTCATTTCTCTGACAAAATACAAAATGTTCTGTTTGGTGTTAAAATAAACCCTGTTTGGGCTTGACACAATCTTGTGTAATCTTTTTAATGTCATGCACCATCCTGTTTTAGAATTTCTATATACTCTACAAATCAATGAAGATGGATGCTTATTGTGATGTTTTGAATGCCTACCTCAAATAGCTGACACCTTGCAGGAGCACTCTAGCTAAGCTAGTTTACAGACATCTTTATTTACCATTTTACCTGCTTGGCCAATGATGTGGGGGTAATCTGTACAATAAGGCACACTGTAATTTAACAACTGAATTGCAAAAACGAATGGCCAATCATACGGCCAGCCACGATAAATAGGTCAACTTCTAGTACTGCTTCAGATGTAGCCGGTAGCAGATGGGTTTTTTCGCCCTCAAAAAGTAGAGTGATGTTGGTTACATCTAAACAAGAAAAAAAACAATGCAGAAACAGGCAAAGGAATGAATGTCCTCAGAATAATAATGCTTTCACATTGAGGTCACATTGCATTCATTTTCACATTGCAGTTGCATTAATCGCAAAAACTCAGAAAATATTACCACTCTTGATATTGAAGCCTTGCTGCAGTTTCGAGATCACCAAGCTGAGGTAGTGTCACTCCACTCCCACAGCGGGATCACCTAACAATTAAATCACACAATATAGTATATAAATCACACTGTTTTAAACTGACATTTACATAATACTGTATTTTGTGACGCTGTGGCCCACTGTGATTACCCTTTAAACTACAGTGGAGTGGTCATGCCCAGTTCATGTCAGGGACTTTGTAAAGCAGAAGGACGTCACGAGTTTGCATAACCAAATCAGTTCCTAGGTCAATGCAAGCGCGGATGGGAAATTCTCCAGCAGCTTCTTGTAGGAGTTCACGTTTAAACAGTGTTGCTGCAGCTGATGCTGCCTCGACAGCTTGCCAATCTGTAAACAATGTACATGTCAAAAGGATAATTATGGTACTCATTGATGCTATGCACAAGGGCAACACGATGTTACCAGTACCAGAATGCTAATACCTTTGTGTGTGGTGAGGGACTGTATAGAGCAGTGCTAGTTGACGGGCTCTGTAGGTGTCCAGATGGCCTTGAAACAAAGAGACATACAGATTTAGGCATGTATTAATGCATGCATGCGTGCTACCTAGGCACCACCAGGACAATACAGAGAGAAACATATTGGTACCACACAAAGTTGACATCTACCCGTCTCCACATGTGCTCACATGTTCAGAAAGCAGGTTGAGCGGAAATTGTTCAAAACAAATTGGACAGCTAGCCTGAAACAAAACATGCGTTAAACACATTACATTCACATACACCAGAAGTACTTCTTAAACAGTAAATGCAATTGATTGTTAGCCAAAAGTGTTATTCAATTAAAAACATTAATAAAAATACCAACCTTCTCTATATATACACACACATCAGGCAGCCCGCCATTATTTCCTTCTTCTTCTTGAGGTGTATCCTATGAATGACAAACAAATTATGACTGAGTTACAGTACTTCAAATCATGAAGTTATTTAATTCTATTCATACCAATGCATACTTCACAAACATAGAATGGAAAAAAGAGAGGAAGCTTCTTTCCACAAGCTTGGATCACTTAATTAATCCACCTTCCACCACCCACTCCTCACCATTACACCACAACCAGACGACTTCAAGCCAACCCCACAAACAATGTCATGAGCCTGTCGACCCCCCTCACCCCAAACAGTGTCCATGTGCCACAGCCACAAATAGCTCCATGTATGTGACAAACATCCTTGTGTCCTACAAGTGTAATGGAATGATTACCTCTACGCAGGATTTAATATGCTCAACAAGCAGTTGAATGGGCATACACTGTCCACAAGTCTTGCATGAAGATTTGGGCATTTTCTGGAACTCTGCTGCATCTGGGGGCAGAGGAGTCATATCTAGGGTCTCCTGAAGCGGAATGATATAAAGCACATGTTTGCCATTGGCTGTGTTGGCCTTGAGCATTTTTCCTGAATAGCCACTCGAGCCTTGGACCAAAACAGAGAGGGTTCTCTGTCCACCCCCACCTAGAGTTAGCACAGAAAACAACATGAAGTATGCAGAGTAAGTGGTGTTACTGTCAAAAAAGGTCAAAGATAAGTAGTACAGTGGTGCTGAACCTTTGTGAGCCCTTAAGAGTTTACCCAAATTCATCCCAAAGGTGTTGTTACATCAGGTTGAGGTCAGGTAAGGACAGGCCATTTCAGTTTGTTCACACCAAACTCTCTAAGCCAAGGCTAGCACACATTTTAAAAAAGGATACCTTACACACTTGCCACTTACAGTACTTGGATATGTGCCCACGAAACTTTGGCAATATAGTGCAATAAGTCATTTGATGAACAGAGTTTAGTGAAATGAAAGAAGCTGTTGATGCCAAATTTAAAGCCACGCTAGACAGTTCATGCAAAGGCGATTAACTTGAAAATGTTGCCCAGTTCAGCTTTAAAGTGACCAACAGTAAAACTCAAATGAACCATTATTACTACACAGTACCTGATGATTTGTAGAGAAGCCATCCTCCAGACAAACCCCTCATTTTGGGGTATTCCTCAAGAAGAACCCTGGTAATCTGTGGGGACATTGAGATATGAGAGCTTAGCCTTTATATGCTGTTCTGTTAAAAAAGACCCTTTTTACGCATTTACTGAACACCCTGGTGGTTGCTGGTTTTAAATGAATCGGTCAGAGTTTCAGCGTGCGGATGTCTATTTCTTTCCTGTCATTGATATGCTTCTGTCCTGCAACTGGCCTCAGTGAGTTGGGATGTGCATGCATTTACTTTAAGATTTTTTTGGTCAGATTGCCTAAAGACTTGATGAAACGATATCCTTCACAGTAGGCACAAACAAAAGTTGTTGGACCGACTTGCAATTACTTTTGAAATGACCGCAATATGAAATTAATAGAAGTTTAATTTTTATCCAGGACCTGAGAGACATCTGCACACACACTTCACTCCATCTGTAATGTGCTTCTGAGCCAATTGTTCACATGACGCATATTAAATAGAAGAATGCAAGTCCACTGTCTGAATTATGGAAGTCCACACACTAACACCTTACAGTACAGTATTCCCTCGCTACTTCGCGCTTCATGTATTGCGGCTACATTACATCGCAGATTTTCAAGTACATTATGTCATTTAATTACAGCCATATTCCGCAAATCCGGGAGTCAAACAATAAGTGAGTGAAGGCTTTTCAAAAAACATCTCTGATTTGAAATAGCCAGTTTGTACAGTGTCCTCCTTTCCCGTTGATGTTGTTAAAACAGAACAATAAAAGAGATATGAAATGCACATTTCTGCCAAGCGTGGCGTTGCTTTAGAATCCACAGGGAAAAAAATACAAAGTCTGCATGCAACAATGCTTGTGTTCTTGATAACAAGAGAGCAGCTTTTCGACAACCTGGTCCTGACTTCATGACTGCGTGTTACCATGGATGCTTACATGGATGCTTACACGCTTTGAAATAGGGTGTCGCTACTTCACGGATTTCACACTTTGGGGGGGGGGGGGGGGTCACGGAACGCATTAACCACAATAAACGAGGGAATATTGTACGTGATACAACACATATCTACTGAGAGGCCTGAGCCGTTTTCACATTGCTTTGCCCTCATTTTTCTCTGCAAATAATATGAAGAGAAAAATGTCTGAGGAATGTCTGTCCACTCCCCCATCCCGTCAGTCTCAACAAGTTAAAACCAAGAAAAGTGAAGAGGTGCACACTCTGTGCCCCCCTCAATTACCCAGAAACCTAGATGCCACTAGCGGCAGGAAATGTACTTCACTGCTAGGAAAGGTATAATGACCTTCCATAGGGCTTTTGAATTGATGCCGCCACCGCCGCTAAAAGTAGACAGATTAAGGGTCACCCAGCAATTAATGTAAATGCCCCAGGCTTGATCCATGATTAATGTGCCATTGCAAAAATACAGACACACACCTCATTATGATCTGCATTTTCTTGAATGTTCACAGTTCTTCGGCCGAGTCCAGCCTGCAGTAGCTGTAATTCATTTTTTGGTGATTTGTTTGTGGCCTCAGCGAGCAGGCAGAAATTTAATTCAAGTGTTTTGCCTAGAGGAGTGACTAAAGGGGGAGTAGGTCTTGTCCTCCGACGCATGTGGGCTGGAAATGCCCTAACAATGACAGAACACAGAACAACAGCCACAATAAAACACAAAGCACATAAAAAAACAATTATAGGCCTCACTTTTTCATCTAAATGAGTGAACATACGATTGTAGCAAAAGCAAAATACTTGGGCCATATCATTAGAAATGACTCATGATGATTACATCCAGCGTCAGTGTTGCAAACTGGATGCTCAAGTGAATGTTTGCATGCAAATTCTACAGCATGTGTGTACAAATGATGAAGTACTGAACTGCACTGTATACAGCTCAGCTATGCTGTAATTACAGCAAAGGAAACATGAATAAGATGACATATAATGGTGTTCTTAAAGTATTGCTGTAAGGTGGGAGGGCTAGTGCTGATGCTTTGTTTGTGACATGTTCCCATGGTCCAGGCTCTAACGAGGAACCTCATGTATATATTACACGTAGCTTAACTGAATCAAGAAATGGAATTATAACGTGCTTCAGTAACATTAAGGAAAGTGACGCTCGATATTGCTCTGACATCTGAAATATCGGAAGACCCAGATATAATCTATTTTATTTCTAACGGGCCTTACCTGTGTGTGTGTGTGTGTGTGTGTGTGTGTGTGTGTGTTGGTATGTCTATATGATTGTATTATAATGCATGTCTGTGTACAATTTGGAACATGTAGATAAAGTTATAAATTGGAAAAAGGTTTTCCTACATAAAATAACATGACTAAGCATATGGTTATTGTTGTGGCATGTTTCAGATTATCTTACTGACATTGTAGCCTACCTTTGCATATCACGGACGTAGGACCCAACAGATTGTGTGGTAGTTGACATGGGTTGGGGTTGAATAGGCTGGGGTTGGACAGGCCGTTGTTGGGCAAAAGATGACGGAGACTGTTGACTGTGTGTGTGTATATATATATAAAAACATCAGCACACTCATGGTAGGGCAATGATTTTATATCCTACAGTCAATAGTCAACTACTAGGTCCAGTTCTATCTGCAACTGTGCTTCATACCTTCCGGAACGTGCTGCAGCAGTCACCCCGGCCTGGGTGTTTCTTATTAGGTTTACCAGGCTCATCATGCCCTGTTGTACAGTGGTGTTTTCCTGTGGGGAAAATTACATTGCATGCCATTACTAATTCTTTATACAGCACATGGCTTAAAGCAGATAATTGGCTGCATAATATAAATAGTATAAATCAGCACTGGTAATTAACACATTGAATGCCAGAAACGTTCTCTGTACCCATGCGTTGACTGCCAAAACGTAATTTTTCATTTTTGTTTTTTTCATAACTAGACACTTCATTGTACAGTATGTGTGATTTTGGGAACTCTGACAGCATTGCATTTGATTGTTTGATGCTGATTATTATTTCCGCATTGTGTCCAACAACGCGCGTCAGTGTCCATAGGTTGCCATCCGCCATAAACCAAGAACGACAGGAAGAAAAAGAAGTATCAAAAGCATGACAGCCTGAAACAGCACACACTTCATAAAAGCTTCGATATCTCCGTTTCTGAAAAAAAAAGTGTCGATTTTGGTGTATATCCGCCTCTGTTTAGCTCAGATAAAGTGCGGTTTTTACCCACTGAGAGCTTAAATTCTCGCCTTTCAAACAAGCTAGAACAGGTTTCCGTGGACCCATCACAGAATATGCAGTGACTCTACAAAAAACGTCAAAAATGGTCTAGATTGCTGGCAGTCTACACCAACATTGTGAAAACAGCGCTGGCAGCATTGGTGGCTCCTGAATTTTTTTTCAAGGGGGGCAATTTTCCCCTGTTATGTCTACACGGGGGCGGCACGGTGGTGTAGTGGTTAGCGCTGTCGCCTCACAGCAAGAAGGTCCTGGGTTCGAGCCCCGGAGCCAGCGAGGGCCTTTCTGTGCAGAGTTTGCATGTTCTCCCCGTGTCCGCGTGGGTTTCCTCCGGGTGCTCCGGTTTCCCCCACAGTCCAAAGACATGCAGGTTAGGTTAACTGGTGGCTCTAAATTGACCGTAGGTGTGAATGTGAGTGTGAATGGTTGTCTGTGTCTATGTGTCAGCCCTGTGATGACCTGGCGACTTGTCCAGGGTGTACCCCGCCTTTCGCCCGTAGTCAGCTGGGATAGGCTCCAGCTTGCCTGCGACCCTGTAGAAGGATAAAGCGGCTAGAGAATGAGATGTCTACACGGACCACAAATGTCCACAGGACTGAAGTAAATTGACCTAGGTAGCAAATCAATTGGCCGAACTTGTTTTTGCCTGGTAAATTCAGATATCAATATAGACAATATATCTTCTCTCCACTAGGTGGCAACACTGAACAAGTTAAAGGTGGCAAACTAAGGTAGCCTAGTAAACTAGACCCACCCGCCTAGCAGCCAAAAATGTTTTTGCCTGCGAGTGGCAAATATTCACATTTAGTCTGGCTTGCCAGGCTAAAACCAAGGAAGATTCATTGTGAAGCCTTCAAAGTAAAACATTTGGCATCACAATCAATTAATATTACATTACTCATTTATTTTCTCATATTTTTCCAGTATTCTATAATAAGTAGACACAAATTCTTAATTATAAACATATTCTAATTTCTTCAATTCTAAAGAATGCAATTAAAGTGGCAGGATATAAATCCAAAACAAGTGTTTATTTAAGTTTTGAAAAAGATGAAGAAAAGCATAACCATCAAACAAACATGTGCAGCTTAATTATGTGTTTTTTTTATATGGAATTGCACCATTTTAACAACAAATAATAATTCTAAATAAATTCTGCAGTTTTTTTCCCAAGAATTCCTCCAGAAAGCCATGCCTTAAAAGGAAATTTAAAGTATTACAAGCATGTCAATGAACACAAAAGGCTTTAGTTATTTAGCTACACACACACACACACACACACACACACACACACACACACACACACACACAAGGTTACACAAGGTTTTGTAGTCAGTGCAACTTGGCTTAACAAGTTGGAAAAAAGGTAAGGTGCTGCTGGCTCCAATGAACACATATACTGTACAATATGCAAGTTGCGTTTTCCAGCCCAAAATTATGTTCAAAACCCGCCAAAATGCACTTAAAAACGTCCAATCTGGCAACACTTATGCGGCGCAACAGGCGTATGACGTAAGCACGCTGCTTGTGCGAGCACATAAAACTTAATAGAAAATGCATTGGGAGCAGGATTTTCGAAAAAAACGTACATACCATTAGTGTCAATGGGAGATTTTGGGGCAAATCTGAACCCGACAGAAATCGCCCCAAAAGGGCGTGGCTACACCAGGCGCGACCTTAGCCTGATTGGACAATGACATTACTGTTGCCGTGGTAGTAGGAGTGATAAAAAAAAATCTCCCTCCCTGTTTGGGAGTGCGTCGCCCAAATCGCCCCTATTAACGAGCCGCCAGTGGCTGGCAGTCAGTGTGTTAAGCGAACCGCTTCACTAAAAGCACTTACAGCGTGTAGAAAATGTGAAGGCGCCACTCCTTAGTTGCTCTGAGCCACGTGGCTTGGGTCTAGTTATATTATGCCACACCGTAGGAGACACAAAGAAAGAATTTCATTTGGCACTTAATCACTTGGACTGTTAAACCTGAAGCGAGAAACCCATGATGTACTATCCAATTATTCAAGGGAGTAACTCTGATTTTGACATTGGTGGGGACACAAAAGTGATCCAAGGCAGAGCTTCTGAAAGTTTTTTTTCCATTAGCAATCATAATTTCATGTCATGCAGATCTTATAGGTTAACGAGGGCAGCCGTGGCCTAATGGTTAGGGAGTTGGTCTTTGGATCCCAGGGTTGCCCTTGAGCAAGGCACCTAACCCAACATTGCTCCAGGGACTGTAACCAATACCCTGTACCAAAATAGTAACAGTAAGTCGCTTTGGATAAAAGCATCAGCTAAATGTAATGTAACGTCATGTAATGAAAGTCAAGGAGGCAACTTCAGAGTTCTCAGCTTTACTCATGCAGGATGTTAAGGGCTGCAGAAGTGCTTCTGAAATAGTGGGTGTGGGTGGTAAAAGAGAGCAACTGGACTTGCTTGAAGATTCTTGAAGACGTTTCACCTCTCATCCGAAAGGCTTCTTCAGTTCTGTCTGACTGGTAGGGAGTATCAGGTATTTATCCTCTCATGGATGGAAAGCTCATCTAAGGTGTCGTTGAGTCATCCTGTTGGTGTGGGTCACTGGGGGCTGAATGTGAATGGCCTCGAGAGTCGTTAGGGTGATCAATGGATTGCCCGTTAAGGTGATCAATGGAATGCTGATTCTCTCTGTCCTCCTGTGAGCCACTGAAAACAGCTGGGTTTTGGTGTGCATTCAGTTGTCTGGGAAGTGTGCCAAGGACTGCATTGTAGGTGGCTGATAAATTATGTCTTAGACCCCCACCTCTGTTCAGTGATTGCTGTTCCAGGTTGACAAAAATGGCTTCTTTAACTCCTCGCTCATACCAACCTTGTCAACCTGGAACGGCCATCACTGAACAGAGGTGGGGGTCTAAAGGCCAATTTATGCTGACAACCCAGTCCTCGCAGACTGTGTCGCAGACAGTGTCTGCGTAGCCCCCCCACCTTCGCAGACGCTCTGCGCGCACCTCCCAAAAATTGTGACCAACGCAGAAGCCTCGCAGACAGTGCCGCAGACAAGAGGGCTCTGATTGGTCCACTCTACCCGCTGTACACGCACTTCCGCTTCCCTACTTTCCCACTTTGTTTTGTTTTCACGACCGGCATTTTTAAAAACACGAGCGAAGATGGAGCAGCATGAAGAGCGGTTGATTGAGGAAGTGAGGAAGTATGTACATCTATACGACTCCAGTTCTAGTCATTATAAAAAAAAAAAAGTTCTAGTCATCATAAGTAACCGGAGGATAAACACTCCACTAACCACACCCACCAACTACTCCTAGCGACTTCACGCCCCCTTGCGTTGTGCCGGTGAATAACATCGCGCACGCCTATACTCCCCGCTCAACAATAAATTACAACTGTCTGCGAAAAGCTATCTGCGAAAGCCTTGTCGCACGAGCATGCAGAGGCCTTAAGGCCCTGTCCACACGGCAACGGATTCAGGTGACTCCGATACAATTGCTTATCGTTTAGGCCTGGCGTCCACATGGCACCGGCGTTTTGGGTGCCCAAAACGCAATCTTTTTGAGAACGGGTTCCAGAGTGGAAAGATCTGGCAACGTTGCCGTTGTGAAGTCGTCTGGATGAGTAGAACGGATTTGTTTACGATGACGTCACAACCACATGACTGTGAGTGCTTCACGCCGGGTAGAAGTGTAACAAACTCGATGCGAGTTGTCAACAAATCCTATAACTTGGTTCATGAAACGCGCTTACAAAATATTTTCACTGTGAATATTTATTGTGTAATGGTGCAAAGTGAGAGAGAGAGAGAGAGAGAGAGAGTCTGCCCTTAGGGCAGAGTCGATCCCACCAGCAAGAATAAGGAAAAAAAAGGAGCGATCTCACCTCTTCAGATGATGGTTTAAGTCCTACAATACATTCCTCAAAAAGGGCGTAGAAGAGCAAATTAATCCATCAACATGTAGCATTTAATTTATTCCGGACCATTAAAGACGTAGTAGCATTCAATTTATTCCGGACCATTAACCTTCCGCGTAGACTCATAAGTCATCCTCGCCGCCATATTGGATAGGTCAAAGCGGAGAATAAAGATTCATGTGCTGCGTTTAACTGTACCAATAGGTTTACCGTCCAAACGAGATCACATGGGATTACCTTTCACAGGTGAGAAACAACAAATTAATCCATCAACGTGTAGCATTCAATTTATTCCGGACCATTAAAGACGCCGCCTTCCGTGTAGAATCATACGTCATCCTCGCCGCCATATTGGATAGGTCAAAGCGGAGAATAAAGATTCATGTGCTGCGTTTAACTGTACCAACAGGTTTGCCGTCCAAACGGGATCACATGGGATTACCTTTCACAGGTGAGACTGGAAAAATACTTTTCATTGTATTTGGTCATTATAATGTAATTTTACAAACAGATTTTCCTGACTTTGTGGCTAATATGAAGTCTCGCGCATAATAGTTTATGGGCATGCGTCCTTACTTCTTCTATTGTTTTGGTGTCTCCGAAGGGACCGTCTTACAGCGCCCCTAGAGGTGTGGCATGTGTATTGCATCGTTTTCAGCAAGCGTTGCGTTGCCACATGGACCTGATATTTTACTGATCGTTGCCCATTTGGACGCGATATATTTTTAAATAACATCTTGTGGCTACATCCACACGACAACGGCAACGAGATGTTATTTAAAAATATATCGCGTCCAAATGGGCAACGATCAGTAAAATATCAGGTCCATATGGCAACGCAACGCTTGCTGAAAACGATGCAATACACATGCCACACCTCTAGGGGCGCTGTAAGATGGTCCCTTCAGAGACACCAGAAGAATAGAAGTAAGGACGCATGCGCATAAACTATTATGCGCGAGACTTCATATTAGCCACAAAGTCAGGAAAATCTGTTCGTAAAATTACATTATAATGACCAAATACAATGAAAAGTATTTTTCCAGTCTCACCTGTGAAAGGTAATCCCATGTGATCCCGTTTGGACGGTACAGTTAAACGCAGCTAATCTTTATTCTCCGCTTTGACCTATCCAATATGGCGGCGAGGATGACGTATGATTCTACGCGGAAGGCGGCGTCTTTAATAGTCCGGAATAAATTGAATGCTACACGTTGATGGATTAATTTGTTGTTTCTCACCTGTGAAAGGTAATCCCATGTGATCTCGTTTGGACGGTAAACCTGTTGGTACAGTTAAACGCAGCACATGAATCTTTATTCTCCGCTTTGACCTCTCCAATATGGCGGCGAGGATGACGTATGATTCTACGCATAAGGCGGCGTCTTTAATGGTCCGGAATAAATTGAATGCTACATGTTGATGGATTAATTTGCTCTTCTACACCCTTTTTGAGGAATGCATTGTAGGACTTACTGTAAACCAACATCTGAAGAGGTGAGATCACTCCTTTTTTTCCCCTATTTTTGCTGGCGGGATTGACTCTGCCCTAAGGGCAGAGTCTCTCTCTTTCTCTCTTTGCACCATTACACAATAAATATTCACAGTGAAAATATTTTGTAAGCTCATTTCATGAACCAAGTTATAGGATTTGTTGACAACTCGCATCGAGTTCGTTACACTTCTACCCGGCGTGAAGCACTCACAGTCATGTGGTTGTGATGTCATCATAAACAAATCCGTTCTACTCATCCAGACGACTTCACAACGGCAACGTTGCCAGATCTTTCCACTCTGGAACCCGTTCTCAAAAAGATTGCGTTTTGGGCACCCAAAATGCCGGTGCCGTGTGGACGCCAGGCCTAAACGATAAGCAATTGTATCGGAGTCACCTGAATCCGTTGCCGTGTGGACAGGGCCTAAGACATAATTTATCAGCCACCTACAATGCAGTCCTTGGCACACTTCCCAGACAACTGAATGCACACCAAAACCCAGCTGTTTTCAGTGGCTCACAGGAGGACAGAGAGAATCAGCATTCCATTGATCACCTTAACGGGCAATCCATTGATCACCCTAATGACTCTCGAGGCCATTCACATTCAGCCCCCAGTGACCCACACCAACAGGATGACTCAATGACACCTTAGATGAGCTTTTCATCCATGAGAGAATAAGGCCAAGTTTACATTAGACCGTATCTGTCTCGTTTTCTTCGCGGATGCACTGTCCGTTTACATTAAACCGCCTGGAAACGCCGGGAAACGGGAATCCGCCAGGGTCCACGTATTCAATCTAGATCGTGTCAGCTCCGGTGCTGTGTAAACATTGAGATACGCGAATACGCTGTGCTGAGCTCTAGCTGGCGTCGTCATTGGACAACGTCACTGTGACATCCACCTTCCTGATTCGCTGGCGTTGGTCATGTGACGCGACTGCTGAAAAACGGTGCGTACTTCCGCCTTGTATCACCTTTCATTAAAAAGAGTATAAAAGTATGAAAATACTGCAAATACTGATGCAAATACTGCCCATTGTGTAGTTATGATTGTCTTTAGGCTTGCCATCCTTCCACTTGCAAGTAGTAAGTGATATGCGCTGGGATCACACACACAGCGGCTCAGTCCCGAATCACAAGCTGTGCACTTCACTCGCGCGCTCTGTGAGCTGCGCAGGGCCGGAGTGCGCACCCTCCAGAGGGCACTCGCTGTTCAGGGCGGAGTGATTTGGAGCGCAGGATGCCTGCGGAGCCGAGCGTATCCGTGTATTGGTGTAGCTGTGTGCACGCAAATCGTGTATTGGTGTTGCTGTGTGCACACTAATCGTTTTAAAAATGTTAATCTGATGATCCGCTGATACGGTCTAATGTAAACATGGGCTAAATACCTGATACTCCCTACCAGTCAGACAGAACTGAAGAAGCCTTTCGGATGAGAGGTGAAACGTCTTCAAGAATCTTCAAGCAAGTCCAGTTGCTCTCTTTTACCACCCACAGTTACTATGACCTGGATGACTGAGAATCTTCACAGACATGCTTCTGAAATACTGATTCTGAAATGCAAGTCGCACATCTGCATGGCCATGCAGTAGCCTACATCTGACTACTTGCATTCTGTAAAACCATTACCTAGGTCTATAAATTTAACATTCATTCATCGAGGATATTATCTAACACCAAGTTACATTGCTCCAGCATTCCTTTTCTCTGCAGCTATGCAGTAGCCTAGCTCTGATGCGTCCCGTCACGTTGCTAAACCTACATAAGGAGCCGCAGCAATACTTTTATGAAGGGTTTCCATACATCAAAAGGATTTTGTTGAGTTTTTAAAGCTCGACGGAAACCTTGCACTTACATTCTTGACATTGAAGAAGAATGAATGAATGTCTTGTTTCTTGGGAGAGGGGGCCGTCGTCCATGATACTCAAGTCAGCATGCGAGTCGTAGGGCAAGCATGCATGGACATCGAAGTCCAGCTCAATTTTGGCCCTTTTCCACTACCCTTTTTCAGCTCACTTCAGCCCGACACGGCTCGTGTTTCAACTACCTTAGAGCAGCACGACTCAGCTCGCTTCAGCCCTGCTTAGCACCCAAAACCCGCACGGTTTTGGAGTGGGGCTGAAGCAAGCCAAACTGAGCCGAGTGGGGCTAAGGGCATGAGGAGACACTCCCCTGTGCACTGATTGGTGAGGAGGAGTGTCCTCACATGCCCACACACACCCCGCGAGCACACTGGGATCTGTAAACACCGTAAACCCGGAAGATGAAGAATTACGATTTACGAGAATTTCTGAAGCCTTATGCGCCTCGCCTCATCTATATGCTCTTGCCAGTATCTGTTGGCGTTGTCGGTGACAACAAGCCACAGCACCAAGACCAGCAACACTAACGACTCCATGTCCTCCATGTTTATTGTTTACTATCCGGGTCGTGAGACTACCGCTTAAAAGATCACTGATGTCACTGTTTGCGCCGCCTAACGGCATCACGTGACGTCCACCCACTTTCGCTAACTCCACCCAATGTGTCCACCCACTTCCAGCCAGCACGGTTCAGCGCGGTTGTAGTCGAAATGCAACTCCAATAGCCCCACTCAGCCCGACTCAGCACGGCACGGCTCAGCCCAACTCAGCCGCGTTGGCAGTGGAAAAGCGGCATTAGTAGGCTGACGGAGAGTGGGGGGTGTGTGGGGTAGGTCAGGTGTGTACGTGTGAGATACGGGGGGTTGATGGGCGGGTAGTCACAGCTGCTGTGGGAGGTGTGCTACTTTTACAGCAGATGGAGTGACAGCTGGGATAGCCAACCATGTAAGTTAGTGAGAAACAGGTAGCTAATCAGAGAATGATATCTACATTAGAGGGGGGATTATTAGCAGTGTCATACATTTAACCCTTCGTGTGCCGTATAATCATTGCTCAGTTTAGGACCTCGG